>NC_134402.1:386222353-386522353 GCF_038048845.1 Mixophyes fleayi | reverse complement strand
TACTCGCTGAATTTCAGCTCGCAGCTCAGGGAGCTGCGAGCTGAAATTCAGTGAGTAATTACCGTATTAACGGTAATAGTTTTAGAACGCGAGTTTTTCGGACGTCAAGCCGAACAATTGAATACCCCCCTATATATTGGCTGCCTGTATTTCAACGAATCCAATATAAAAATCTTCTACTAACATACAAGGCCATCAACAAAATTGCACCGACATACATTTCCTCACTTGTCTCAAACTATCTCCCAACTCGACACCTCCGTTCTGCACAAGATCTACGTCTCTCTTCCACTCTCATCACATCCTCCCATTCTCGGTTACAGGATTTTTTCCGGGCTGCACCCACTTTGTGGAATTCCCTCCCACACACACTATGACTTTCCTCTAGTCTTCAAACCTTCAAGCGTTCACTGAAAACCCACCTCTTCAGACAAGGTTATGATATTCCTCAACCACCATCTTAATTACCCTAGATTACCCTATTACCATCCTCTAAACTGCTAACGCAAGACAACAGCCCTCTGACCAACATTGCAACACACACAGCCCACTCAATACTTTTACCTTTGCATTCTAGCTGGTCCATTGTGCAATATGATGTAGAACATGCCCTTGTGTTTCCAACTCCCATTGCCCTATAGATTGTAATCTTGCGAGCAGGGTTCTCTTACCTCTCTGTCTGTATGTATTACCCAGTATTGTCTTATTAATCTTTGTTCCCAATTGTAAAGCGCTACAGAATTTGCTGAAATTTGCTTGATAACTAGAATCTGTTTGGTTGCTATAGGCAACATCACTTTCCAAACCAAAAACTTGCAGCTTGATACATTTACCTCCAGATGCCATTTAAAAAACACAATAGGGCTGAAGCACAACTCAAGATCAGTTTAAGTCATGCCATGCACCTTGAGTTGCGAATTACTCCTCGTAAGATAGATTTATGAGCAAATTGGTGGCATTTGGGGAGGAGTAGACGTTTTGCTAAGTGGAAGAATTGGACGGAGTGAGGGTATTACTGCTACAACTGGCCATTACTGCCACTATTAGGCTCCTGCTACACATAGGCACCTGGTTGGGCATTAACGCTAATTATGAGCCTAGGATTAGATATTGCTGCTAACAATTGGCATCTTACAGGGCACTAATGCTACAAATAGACATCATTATAGGTATTGCTAATAATGTACATGCTACTAGAAATCATTACTGGCATATTAGGCAGCACGGTGGCTTAGTGGTTAGCTCTTCTGCCTCACAGCACTGGGGTCATGAGTTCGATTCCCGACCATGGCCTTATCTGTGTGGAGTTTGTATGTGCTCCCCGTGTTTGTGTGGGTTTCCTTCGGGTTCTCTGGTTTCCTCACACACTACAAAAACATACTGGTAGGTTAACTGGCTGCTATTAAATTGCCCTTAGTCTCTCTAGGTCTGTGTGTGTATGTTAGGGGATTTAGATTGTAAGCTCCAATAGGGCAGGGACTGATGTGAATGAGTTCTCTGTACAGCGCTGCAGAACTAGTGGCGCTATATAAATAAATAGATGATGATATTAGAGCTTTCTGGACATTAACACTGACATATTATAACTTGCTGATCATTATCATATTTGATATTGATGTAGATTATCATTTGTGTATTAGATTTTGTTTGGGTTATAAGATTATGTTTTGGGAATTTTCTTGTTTTTGACCATAGTCTCAGTGGTAGCTTTCACTGCACGCTGGCATCAGTTATACCACTTTCATACTGCCGCCCCTGCAATATCCCGGGTTTTTGAAGCCGGGATTTTGCAGGGGCTCGGAGCGTCCCAGCTCAGAAACACCATTCATACTGCACCTTGGACCCGGGAATTTCCCGGGTTGACCCCATTCATACTGCACAAGTCTGTACCCTGGCAATTTGTGGGAGTCATCACCAGAGCACTTTTCATTGGCTGAAAGCTGGAATATGAAAAAAAAATCTCTCTCTCTCTCTCTCTCATCAGCAGCTATATAAGCCACCTGGTGACGCAATTTTTTGTTCAGTGCGGCCGCGGAGGCGACAGAAGAGGACATTGTGTGGCATCCATCAGCAAAGAAGACGCGGGCTCCGTCGGAAGTGGCAGGGAGCACTTGTAGGGGCTAGGAGTTACCCTGCCACAAGAAGAGGATGGCGAGTCAAGCAAAGAAGACGCCAGAAGAAGCACTCGGCGGAGAGAAGGCAGAAGACACCGCTACCAAGGACCAAAAGAGACATCATCGGCTGGGAGCCATGTAAGAAGAAGAAGAAGACAGCGGGGTCCCAAGCACTGAAGAGAAGCGGCACCTCCAGCTGGAGGGTCTGGAAGACCTGAAGACACCAAGCAAGTAAGTACCCTAGTCCTGCAGGTTGGGCACAAGGCCCATGGGCACAGTTCGGGCACTAGGCCTGTTGGCAAGTTTGGGGGACACAAGGCCCCGTCCCAGGTAGGGTCATTGAGTAATAGGCCCATTATAGTTAGGGAAGGGGCGCCAGGGCCCTGTAACTAGTTGGGCACAAGGCCACTAGGATAGTTTCTGGGCTCAAGGATCATTTTGTAGACTTGGTCACAAGGCCCATTTGGTAGACTTGGGCACAAGGCCCATTAGGTGGGCTAGAGGCCCTCAGGTTAAAAGGGCAGGAGGCCCTTAATAGGTGAGCGCAAGGCCCGATAGTTTAGCCAGGTTGCAAGGCCATTGAGTATAGGCAGGGCAAAAGGCCATTGGGTGTAGGAGGGCACGAGGCCCTGATTTAGTAGGAGGGCATTAGGCCCTGTTGTTTGGTGGGACAGTAGGTCTGTTAGCTAGGGTAGTAGGCCTTTATAGTAGGGAAATAAAACCTTGTTGTTAGCAGGGCTTTAGGCCCTTGGTAGTGAAGAGGACCTTAGGTCCTGGTAGTGTTTAGGAGAGCACTTGGCTCTCGTAGAAGTGGGGCATTTATCCCCTAGTGAATGTAGGCATTAGAGCGGCATATAAGTCCCCTCTATCTGGTACAGAAGGGCACCTCTAAAGGCCTGAGCCCCAAGACAAGGGTTCAGGCCATGGGCGGAGGCCAGCGAGGCGGCTGAGTGCCAGTGGACGTGGGTGGCCCAGGACGGGTGAGCAGCAGCAGGATCGATCAGCTCCCAGAGAAGAAGTGACCATTAGGTGAGGTGGTCACTGGCAGGTAACGTACCGAACTGTTTGTTATCTGTATAAACCTCTCTCCTTTAGTGTATTTCCCTGCATGGTCCAGGAGTCAGCCCTTCACTGGAGATGGTGCTGACACGGAGAGCAGCTAGGGTGGATCCGAAGTGGACGGTAGGTGGTCATCGTTTAGGAGGTAAGACATCTGTGTGCGTGTGTTCCGTTCCCCCGCAGGCGTTACACGTCCACAGAGACACCTCGCACTGATGATATGAAAGGATTCTCCACTCAGATTTTCTCGCACCCAATAGAGGTGCACATAAATTGCCGACAATGTGCGCAGTGGTATATTGCCAACAACTGAATCCCCTCCCTAATGTGTTAAATTAAATATTATTACTACTAAATACATTTCTTAAAGTTGTGAGTTATAATGTGTTTATTATATACATTTTACAATGATTTGGTAACTGTCACATGAAATATACTATATTAGTATGCTGTGCTTTTATCTATTATTTAGTTAAGTACTCACTAACACCGAGTTACATAACCACAGTCAGGTTTTTCCCTCTCATCGTAAAATAGAGTTCACCATATTATAATATCCCCCTTTGCACTAAGGAGGTGCCAATGAATTTTTTTTTAATGTTAAAAACTACGAAATGAATCATGAAATGTATTATGTAGTAATTGGATTGCCCATAAGATTGTAGTTTAGGCTTGGACAACCTGTGGCACTCCAGGTGTAGTGAAACTACAAGTCCCAGCATGCTTTGCCAGCTGATAGCCGTCCGATAGCTGGCAGGGTATGCTGGGACACATGGAGAGCCACAGACTGTCCAGACCTGTTGTAGTTGGTATATTAAATTTTAGTCCATACAGACAGTAAACGCACATTTACTGATTTTTACTTTAAACTTTTTGATTTTTATTACAAGTAACAAGCTGCCCAAGAAACTATTATTACCCTTGTAAAAAAAAAAATGATTATGAAGTAAATAATAAAGAAAAGTCGTTGCCATATCATGCAGCTTTGTCTTGCATCTCATTTCATGAGCCATCACCATCAACATTTTCTGCTTCTTCTCTGCCTTTATATTCACTATTTTTATGAACTTGTGATAATGGCTTGTCTGGATTGAGTCAAGATTATCTACCCTTTCATGGTGGTCCATTTCTTGATTTGCTGTGAGTATTTACAAACTTAAACCTGCTGTAAATGAAGATTCTGAAGCAGCTGAGGAGTAAGATGTGTCAGAGGCTGGGTTGAGCTTGGCTGAGTCTTACTACCATGTTGTAGGAGGAATATGCTTTTCTGGACCAAACACCTGGAGATATTTTGCAGTCTCCAACATTTGAACGTATCTTTCCAACATCAAATGCTAAGTGTTTTGCCTGTTCTATAAACTTAAGTGCTTTAGCAATACTAGCACCACTAACATTTCTTCCCTTGAATCTTGGATACAGAAGATATTTGCAGCAGCATGAATTTATTGGCAACAGAATGTTTCCTGTGTGTTAATAAAGTCTTTAACTTATTCTTGTTTTGTATTTGTAAGCGGAGTTACAAGCTATTTAGATTCTCAACAACAGCTGATTTTATCTCATCCATATGATAAGGAATGTCTGGCAGAAGTACAGGCTGATTGAAAGCAGAGATTGCTGAAGAAATTGGCGTTAGAATCTTTAGGGAGTTCTGCAGCTAACCCCAGAAAACAACCTCATCAGGTACTATGCTCCTTACACTTCACGTTATTTAATTATTACAGTGTTTTGAAAAACTCACTTTTTAGAAATTTTCAGATGAGATTGACCACTAGTGCACCCAATATAGTTTTATGATATAATTTGTCACTATTTTATTTTATTTATGTTCTTACTGCTTATTCTTAAATATTGCAGTTGTAATGTTTTTTTTTCAGAATATCATATTGTTATAAAAAAAAAGCAGCTTTAGCCTATGGGATGAACATCGTATTGCTGTAAAACATCTATACTTGTTGTTTGTGATCTTTCGTGCTCAGGGCTGGTGCAGTGGTACTAGGCACCCTAGGCTAAACTTTAGCTGGCGGCCCACTCATTATGCTGCTGCAGGGGATGTGTTCATGACAGAATGGGGATCCTGTGCCCAAACCTCTCCACATCCATTTGGCTCACCCCAGTGCTAGGAATAGGCTGCTCTCTTCTAACACTACTCTGCAGAGCAGCATGAAGTTGAACTGCACAGGACAGATCCCCACAATCATGACAGTTGGGACCTATGACATATATATACATGTAGCACTCTCCCTTGTCATTAACCTTCTGTCATACTCCAGTGTTTTGTAAGATATACATATCCTAGTGGCAAAGTCTCCTGTACATAGGAAATGGGTAAGCAAGTGGTAAAAGTCCCAAGCTACAGTCATGGCAAAAAAGATTTGAGAATGACATAAGTATTGGTTTACACAAAGTTTGCTGCTTCAGTGCTTTTAGACCTTTTTGTCAGATGTTGCTATGGTATACTGAAGTAAAATTACATGCATTTCATAAGTGTCAAAGGCTTTTATTGACAATTACATTAAGTTTATGCAAAGGGTCAAAATTTGCAGTGTTGACCCTTCTTTTTGAAGACCTCTGCAGTTCGCCCTGGCATGCTGTCAATCAACTTCTGGGCCACATACTGACTGATGGCCGCTCATTCTTCCATATCAATGCTTGGAGTTTGTCAGAATTTGTGGGTTTTTGTTTGTCCACCCGCCTCTTGAGGATTGACCACAAGTTCTCAATGGGATTAAGGTCTTGGAAGTTTCCTGGCCATGGACCCAAAATTTTTATGTTTTAATCCCCAAGACACTTAGTTATCACTTTTGCCTTATGGCAAGTTGCTCCATCATGCTGGAGAAGGCATTGTTCGTCACCAAACTATTCCTGGATGGTTGGGAAAAGATGCTCTTGGAGGATGTTTTGGTACCATTCTTTATTCATGGCTGTGTTCTTAGGCAAAATTGTGAGTGAGCCCACTCCCTTGACTGAGAAGCCCTCGCTTAGCAACATCTCCTGTCACAAAGAAAAACAATTTGACTTTATCAAACATTACATTTTTCAATACAGTCTCTTTTTCCTATAACAAGAAATCAAAGGTTAATTAACAAAGTCATCAATTCTTGGAATTCTTTTGATTTTAGTCCAATGTCTTTTCTCAAGATTGATTGTAGATTGACTCACACGATTCACATCATATGTGACGTCTGGTTGAGTCTTAATACTTGCAAACATTAAGCTTCCAACAGCATTTCTGTAAGGGATTTTGCTCATTTCTTCTATCTCTTTACTGCTTTTTGGTAACATTTCCTTTGTCATTTTTACGCTTTTATCCACAGGTGTATTAACTGGGTTTGCATCAAACATCCCATACTTTGTAAGTATATTTTCGATGTATGTCTGTTGATCAATTGTAACAGTTCCACCATTCAAATTTTGCATGATCCTCATGCCTAACAGCTTGCTTACAGGACCTAGATCCTTTCATTTGAATTTCTGTGTCAACAGGTGTTTGGTACTGGTGATGTGTCTCTCTTGGCCTGCTAGCAGTAGATCATCTATGTACAAAACTATGAAGAACATCTTTTACTCAATGGTTTTGTGATACAGACAATGATCAATCTCTGACCTATTAAAGTCCATGTCTAGCAGTACAGCATCAAGTTTTATGTACCAACATCAACCACTTTGTTTAAGTCCACAAAGTGACTTCTTTAGGAGGCACACTTTGTCTTCTTGGTAGACACCCTCATTGTAGTGTTCAGGTGGCTCCATGTAAATCTCCTCTAACAATTCTCCATTCAAGAATGCAAAGTCAAAGTCAAGCTGATGCAACAACAAATCATGCATAGTGGAGATGACAATCACTAACCTCAGGGTGCTGTATCTGGCAACAGGCGAGAAGATCTCTCCGTAATCGATCCTGGACTTTTGTGTGTAGCCCTTGGCAACAAGGCAGGCTTTATAGTGTGCGATGATACTGTCCGCATTCACTTTCTTACAAAAGACCCACTTGTTCCTGATCGTTTTTGTGGTTACTCGGCCTGTCAACTACAGTCCAGGTATGATTGACATCCAGAGCTTTTAACTCTGTTTCTCCACTGTTCCCAGTCATTGCTTGATTTTGCCTCTTCAATGTTTTGTGGTTCACAAAATGTTAGATTAGCATACTCCTCGCTATATCTCCTAGGGGGAATACCTTTGTTACTCCTCGTAGAACTTCTGATTTCCAGTTTGGTATCCGCAATTACATTTTCTGACTCAGACACGCGTTCTACTGCCTGAACATCCAGTGTCACTAACTAATCTTGTGGTTGTTATTCCACTACTCCACTAGGTGGCGTGTTTTCGTGAAACACCACATCTCTGGATTTTATGTTTGTTGTTAATGTCCCATTGTCTGTATCCTTTACTTTGTTGGCAGTACCCGAGCATGATAAACTCCACTGACTTTGTATCTAACTTACGTCACTTTTTTTAGGAATATGTACATATGCCTTACAGCTGAATACATGGAGATGGTTGACACTTGGCTTTTTACCAGACCACACCTCCAGTGGCATTTTACCTTTAACAGCTACTGTGGGCAATCAGTTTTTAAGGTAGACTGCAGTGGACACTGCTTCCCCTAAATAAAAATTTTCCAGGCCTGCATGATTCAACATAGTCCGTAATCGCTCAACAATTGTTCTGTTAGCCCGTTCCCTCACACCATTCTGTTCTGGTGTGTAGGCAATTGGTATTTGGTTCTGTATGCCATATTTTCTTAAGAATTCTGCTAAAGTCCCATTGTCATATTCTCCACCATTGTCACATCTCAAGACTAGTAGTTTCAGACCTGTTTGAGTCATGGGATGCGGCCCCGGGAAAAAAACAGCTGAAATTGCCTCCGGGGGCGGCCGGCCAGCCTACCCCCTCGGCCCTAACAGCGGTGTGAATGACCGGCCCGGGGGGCCGCTGCCCCCCAGGCCAGCCCGCCCCTGGTGATGGCAGTGTTTGTAGAGAAGAAGACATTGGCAGCAGGTGATGGGAAGAGATAAGCGGATTGAGGGCCTCATTGCTAAGTATGGTGTAGGCCCAACATTGCACCTAGTTTTGTGTGACAGCACAAAATATAATTTGCTCTGCAAGATTATTAAAATAAGATAAAGGGGTGGAGAGGGCACATATTTAGGCACATTTCTTGTTTTGCGGAAGGGAAATAGTAATATTCACTCCAAAGATCCTTGGATTTTGCACCATTTCAAGCTAAGATTGTCTTATACTGTTACAGGGATGCATGTTGCACTCCATTTGCATTTCAGTGGAGGAGTGCATTTCTATGTGAACTTTGCCAAAAAAGGTGTGCAACAGTGCCACATGTAATAAAGGCATTCCTGATGTCCCCTCTAAAGGCAGCACAGTGGCCTAGTGGTTAGCACATCTACACAGCGCTGGAGTCATGAGTTCAACTCCCGACCATGGCCTTATCTGTGTGGAGTTTCTATGTTCTCCCTGTGTTTGCGTGGGTTTCCTCCTGGTGCTCCGGTTTCCTCCCACACTCCAAAAACATACTGGTAGGTTAATTGGCTGCAATCAAAATTGACCCTAGTCACTGTCTGCTTGTCTCCCTCTCTGTATGTGTGTCTATATTAGGAAAGTTAGACTGTAAGCTCCAATGAGGCAGGGACTGATGTGTATGAGTTCTCTGTACAGCGCTGCGGAATTAGTGGCGCTATATAAATAAATGATGATGATGATGATGAAAGTGGTAGGGGGTTTGACTTTGCAGTAACGTTAACACTTTTGCAGAGTACGCCTCTTCACATATTTCTGCATCCCTGTACATCTAGGCATACACATGGTTTACAGAGACATCTCCAAAGATCCCAAAATATACAGTGCGCTGGGTGGACAATGTAGGTGCAACAGAGCAAAACCATACCAATTTGTGGTGCACATGCAATGAGCTCTTACTATGCTTTCCAAGTTAAAAGCACATGAACCAAGACTGTTTTAAAAAAAAATCCTGGGATAATACTGTTTTTTTTCAGTTTGTATTAAAGTATATGCAAAGTCATTTGATAAAGTTGCATTTTTCAAAATAAATATTTCCAATTTGTAAAGTGTAAACCACAAAGCAGCCTATTCGGCTGGAAATGTTTGTTTATTCTGTTGATTTTGACTAATATACACAGTTTCGAACTTTCTGCACAAATCATTTAGTGTACTTACTGTCTTTGAAAAAGTAGATTGCATAAAAGGAAACTCAATTTACTCAGCAAGATTTTTTCATTTTTTCTGTGCACTCTGCTTACATCGCAAACATAAAGATTATACAAATATTGTACTATTCCTATATTAACTAGATTGTAATGGATAGTTCCTTAGTGTCTTTCTTTTTAGCTTTAGCCACAATGAACAAATGATATACTTGAAAGGAAGGGTGCTAACAATAGGGGCCTGATTCATTAAGGATCTTAAATGAAGAGGTATCTTATTTCAGTCTCCTGGACAAAACCATGTTACAATACAAGGGGTGCAAACTAGTTTTCTGTTTTTCACATAAGTTAAATATTGGCTGTTGTTTCATGAATGTTTCATGTTTAATGAATCAGGCCCTAGGACATCATTTTTTACTATATAGCATTGAGGGAGATTTGACAAAAAGTTTTTGTCAATTTGGCTGTTGCATAGCTAAAGTTACCTGGACCCCTGTAACCACTTGTGTCGTAATTCTCAATTGTCAGGGCTCATATCAAAATGAGGACTTTTTTCTGCCTATGCAGAGAGCACCGGTGTTCTTAATGCGTACATCAAGCCATTAAGAAGAAAAGCAAAAATTGAATCTCCATTTATAGCACCACTTTTTCCAACCTCAAGTAGACTCATTCACAAGAGTTCGCTGCATTCTAGCTTTTAATCGATTCTCCTCCCAATTCATACTTTATAAAATGAATTTGCTTAGCTATGTTCTAAATATAACCCATTTAATGCCTGTTTGCTCAATTGTTCCTTTACAAACAATTGGATTTATTTGGCACAATAACAATATTTGAACAGTAGAAAATTCAAGGGTCCTTATCTTAACAATGCTACATTTCTGTTTTTGTTAGATTTGATGCTGTTCCCTAATTGATAAATAGATAAACAAGTACTACCCTTGTTTCATTGGGAGAAAAGACTATGTAAATTAGGAATATCCCACATATGGTAAACCCACCGCCATAGTGTTAGGAACTCCCCAGCAAGCACAACAAAACTCGGAGTCTACTCCGAAAGCCTGGTGATCGCTGGAGCCCCTAGTGGTGGGGACAGACTTGGCCGCAGGCTGACAGAGGGTCGAGAATCATATACCGGCTAAGGAGAATCCAGGGATGAAGTGATTGGCGGACAGCAGCGTGGGGTCCAGGCAGAGTAGTACAGATGGCCAATCAGGACACAGACCAGAATGTGTCCCCAGCTGCAGAATGATGAACATGCAGAGCCTGCAGCCAATGCGAATAGCAGAGTGCCAGCAGTAATCATGAACCCTAATCAGCCTTGATTGGCTGGCTGAACTCAGCCTTGAATGGCTGGCCCTGTAATCATCTGTGCGCACGCACCTGGCTCTTTGACAGCTGGCCGGGCGCAGCGCTAGAAGCTCCCCAGCGTCCCGGTTGTTGCCCAGGCAACCGGGACGAAGCTACAGGAAGTGACGTCCCGGCCGCCGTGACTAACACATAGCCTGACAAGTATATGTAAAATAAATTGATAATCTTGTGTAACTGATTTTACTATTCTGGATGAGATGCAAGTAGGTAATTTACATTAATAGACCCTGCTGATGTCTTATTGAGGGCAGCCTTTCTGTCGTCTGCATTTCAAAGATCTTTTTTAAAAATTCAGTTCACACTTTCTCGCTGTAACATTGCCTAATCTGCAGTCCCTGTGCTCTCACTTGTAACAGCTTTCTGTTAAAATGTTTTCAACAGCAGCTCCATGATGTTTAGACTATAGATTAATTCCTCAGGAAAAAAACTTGCAGTGCTTTGATTTGGCTTAAGAAAGTAAATAAAGTCAATACATAACATGCAAACTGAGTTCTGGGATTTCTTAACAAGTTTATATTTAGGGGGAATTTTCCTATTTATCAAAGCTTGCTGGTCGGTGAAGACTATGGACGGCTATCGTGGGTGGTAACCTTCGCCGTGGGTCTAAGATGATCCTTCATCTTAGCACTTAGTGGTTAGCACTTCTGCCTTACAGCGCTGGGGTCTTGAGTTCAATTCCCGACCATGGCCTTATCTGTGTGGAGTTTGTATGTTCTCCCTGTGTTTGCGTGGGTTTCCTCTGGGTGCACTGGTTTCCTCCCACACTCCAAAAAAACATACTAGTAGGTTAATTGGCAAAATCGACCCTAGTCTCTCTCTCTCTCTGTGTATGTTATGGAATTTAGACTGTAGGCTCCAATAGGGCAGGGACTGATGTGAGTGAGTTCTCTGTACAGCGCTGTGGAATCAGTGGCGCTATATAAATAAATGGTGATGATGATGATGATGATGAACAGGCAAGGTGCGAGTGTGGCAACTTTTGACCAAAGCAAGTGCAAACAACTAGCATGTGTTAGAGTAACACAGTACCAGCATTCACAAGAATTAGTACACCAAAATTTTATTTATGCAATTTATTTATTTGTGCAATGCTTGATAACAGAAAGACCAGCCTTGACTGGGGAGAGGGAGACGCATTGCACAGGAAATTGGTGTCTTGCAAACAGGCCACTAACAGACTGCCTGACATTTTAGGAGGCTAACTGAAATGAGTAAGGTACACAAGGAGAAGGTAGACTGTTTGGGCTGAGGGAAACTGATGGTGGGGCCGCGTGTAATTAGGGAAGTGCCGCTGGTCATCTTGCTAGCTGCTTCAATATATTGTACAGGTTCCCCCACCATTTATCATGCTGTTCAGTTTGCAAATTCAACATGTACAAAGCAGAGGTGAAGATCTCCTCAAACAATCGCTCTACTCTGATACCTTCCCCTCCTCCTTCAAACAGCCCCTGCTCTTCTCCACTCTTAAAAACCTCCCACACCCGGCCTCTCACTCTAACTACTGCCCCATCTCCCTCCTCCCTTTCAACTTTAAGTTTCTTGAGTGGGTTGTCTACAATCACCTCACCACTATCCTTGCCTCCCACTCCAGCCTAGAACCAGTTCAGTTTGGCTTTGAAACCCTCCACTCCATTGAAACTGCCCTCACCATGGTCACTAATGATCTCCTCACTGCCAAATCCAAGGGCCATTTCTTCCTTCTCATTCTTCCAGACCTGTCTTCAGCATTCAACACGGTTGCCCATCCTTTCCTTTTTCAAACACTCCACTCCATTGGTCGGTCACACACTGCCCTTGCACGGTCCACCTGCTACCTCACCAACCACTCTTCCCTCTCCACTTCCATCTCCCTCCTCTCCCACTACCTGTCAGTGTTCCCCAAGGGTCCATTCTTGGCCCACGCTCTTTTTTGGTGATCTCATTAGCTCTTTTGGTCTCCAACAACACCTCTATGCAGGTGATACCAAAATCTACCTCTCCTCCCCCAATTTTCCCCCGTCCCTCCCCTCTTATGCTTCAACGTATCATCTAAAACTCAATTTAATAAGGTGTCCCAGTCAGCGTTCCCAAAAATACGACAAGCGTCCATATGCAGCTTGAATTATCTAGTAAGATATATGTTACAATATTAATATATGAAATGCAAGTAATAAATAGCTTTATCTGGGAAGTAGGTAGATAAAGGCTCAAAAGATGTACGTGTACTTGTCAGCACATAAGGGGCTGATTCGACTTTTCAGACAGACTGCATGTAAATAATATATATGCACAAAATAGAAGACAGATTGAGTTTAAGGTGACAATACTGAAAACATATATAACATTAAGACCATAATAGAATAGCAGGCAAATAATGTTTTAGCTCATTTTGTTCTTTTCTTCTTGTTTTGTCTGGCGCTGCAGTTAGTATTCCGGTTAAGTCAGTTCAGCGTGCAGAGTTGTATCTCTGTGGTTCCTGGTGCCTGATGCAAATCTCCAACATGTTTCATCCATCCAATCTACTTTATCTCTGCTCCCCTCTCCTACTCACTTCATCCACATCATCCCCAAACCATTACTGAAGCGCCTTCATGTTTGACTGTAGGAAAATGTTCTTTTTTAAAAGTTTCATTTTGCTTTTTCTAGACATATGGATAATGTGCTTTACCAAAAAGCTTTAATTTGGTCTCATCTATTGTCATGGTTCAAACTGTGGGAATAGGTTTCTCTGTCTACCCACTTCACGCTGGCTGGCCACTCACAATAGCCTTACTATGTCAGAGAAGCCTACCCAGTACCTTCTATGGTTCTTATAGTCTCTCAGGCAAATACAGTTAGAAAGTAAAACAATACATTTATTGTAATAAAAACAATCACTAGCATATTATATACACACAGTAAATAAATGCCAGGCAGATTTACCACATCATCTGTCCCTTACCCCACTAGCTTAAGGAGTTACAGTAACCTGGCTGTCCTGACTTGAAGACCCATGGATCTGCAGATGTAGTCCACTGGTAGAGAATGGCAACTCAACACCAGGCCTTGCACCTTCCAGGAATATGATCAACCCTCTCCCCCTGGAGTGGCTGCTTATATCCAGGGTCAAATTTCCACAGTATTTTCCCCTCCCTGGGCAAACCCTAGGTTCTCTCCCTCTTCAACATTGTTGGGTGCTGGATCAGGGGGTTAGAGGGGGAGTGGAGATGAGCTGATCTTCCACAGTAGCTCTCCTGTTGTGCCCCTAACAGAATGTCTGGCCCAGTCCTGTGGAGGACAATGGACCCTAATAGGCCTTCCCCGCTCTCCAGATATAGGATAGCAGTCAGCTCATCACCTGTGTCCTGGAACTTGATCCTTACCCATAACCCACCTGGCTTTTCTTTAATAACAATGACTAACAGCTTCACTGCAATATCAACAATATATAATAAACAATATACATAATTACAATGAGCTACAATGTCCACTTATCCACATGTAATTAGACACGGCATTTGTACTCTGGTGAACTGGGGAACATAAACAGGGCTATAAAAAGTTTATGTTGTAAAGCAAAACACATAGTGAGAAAAGAGGGACAGGCTGGTTTAGGTGTTATCAAACTCGTTTCGTCACAGTTTCCCGTTGCTCAGTCGAGTTGGCACTGGCCAAACCAAGGTGCGGAGTGTAATGGGCCCCCAGTCTTCACCAGGAACCACTGCAAGGTGGTATGGACTTTGCTGCCGGAAGCCCACAGGTTGCAGCCCTCTATCTGTCACTTGACATGACTAGCTGAAGAATTATGTCAGGAGGGAGGCACCAAATCAGTAGATAAAACATACTTGCCAACTTTTCCTCGTTGGCTTCATGGAGATCCCAGGGGAGGTGGGCGTGTGGGGGCGGGACTTGATAAATCGCATCATTTTGGCCCTGCCCCCTAAACGATTGTCACAATTTTGGCCAATTACAACAGGGGGCGGGGCTAAGATGACGCAATATTTGTGTCATTAAGCCCTGTCACCTGCCACGTATCTATTGAGGGGATGAGAACCGGGAGGTTGCCCTGCTCTCCCGGGATGTCTCCCAGAAATGCGGGTGTCTCCCAGACATTACGGGAGAGTAGGCAACTATGCTTAAAGAAAATCAGCTAATGAATCTCTAAAGACTAAAGTGTCTTTTACATTTCTGTCTCCATTACTGAAGTCATGTTGTCTTACCTGTCAGTCTTTGATTAAATCTTGGTCTCCATGAAAATGGCATCAATACATGGACCTAGGAAACAATTTCTCAACTGTGTCATCATGCCACAGATGGCGAAGCCAACCACGTCTTGTACTGGCTCAGCATCAGGGAGAATGCCAGACTTTTCAGGGAGTGAGGGAGATCACCCCTATTTCAGGGAGTCTCCCTGACATTCAGGGAGAGTTGGCAAGTATGAGATAAAAATGGAGTCAGAAATAAGCTGAAGTTCAAGGTCACATGCACAGGTTCCTATGAGAGAGCAGTTGGAGTCTGGGTCACACACACAGATTCAAAATGAGAGGCAAAATAAGATCAATACACAGTAATGATTAAACTGCACCAATCAGCAGGTAAAGCTAGAGCAATGATTACTACACAGAGTGGGGTTCAAATAGCTGTGAAGGTTTGTCATATGTCAGGAATCACATGACTGAATCCAGTAAGTGATGTGAGAAATCACATAAGTACACATTTTAAATGGACCAGGAAGTGAAGAGAGATCACATGACTGCAAACTCAGAAAAAATCAAGAAGAGCTACAAGCAAAGGATGCAGGCCTGAATGGAAACAACAGACATTCTCCCAGAAAGGAAGTGACTTGTGTTTTGGCAATCTCCAGTTGGACTTTCTTATGTCACTCTGTTAGCTGGGTTGCCCTCCTACCATAGAATTCCCTTTTATTGAGTTGCTGACAGATATTGTGAGTTGAAACCATGTTGTACCATGTGTCTGAATGGCAGCTTGAATCTGTTTGGCAGTTAACCTATTTCAGAAAGAATTTGTGCATTATTTGGAAAAAGCTGCAAGAGTGACAGTATACTTAGCCATGACTGTATTACATCAGAAATACATACATTTTTCTGAAAAAACCCCAGAAATGGTACTGTACAGTTCTCCATACTGATGAATTGGCACATAATAGGCGTTTAGAATTACCTCTAGAATACTGATCAAGAGAAGTAATGATGTGCTGTTGTCCAAATGTGCACAATAAGTACAGATACTGACATTTTGACCAAACATATTATTATTATCTTTTATTTATGAGGCTCCACAAAGGGTCCACAGTGCTGTACATAGAGCATTAGACAAAACAGTATACGGCATACAGGCCGGTACAAAACCAAAGTGTAATAAATACAATCTCAGCTGAGACTCAGCTGAGAACAGATGCACAGGGCAGAGGTAAAAGTGCAAAGATAAAATTGGAAGGGAAAGAGGGAGGTGGGGAGTGAACTATAGGAGGCTGAACCTGTGCCCAGTAGTGTGGGCGCAACTAACAGGATCAGGGCAGTAATGGAAATGCAAAGGCAAAGGAATAGAGGAGAGACAGGGGCAAGAGCCAAGTCTCGAGGTGGAGAAAAGAAGCCGGGGAGCCAAGGCAAAGGTAAGTAGGAGGAAGAGGACACCAGGATAGAGGGCCTTGCTCAAGGGAGCTTACAATCTAAAGGGGAGAGGCTGCTGACAGGAGACATGGAGTGGGAAGATAGGATGAGCGGATGAGAACACTAAGAGATTAACAAAAGAAAGTAGGAGTGGAGGAGGAAGAAGGGTGAGGTAAAGTATGGTATGGTTAGACAGAGGTAGAGTAGGCTAACCTGAACAGATTGGTTTTAAGGGAATGTTTGAAGTTTGGGAGGCTAGGAAAAAGCCTAATAGAATGGGGGAGATCATTCCAGAAAAGGGGGGTAGTATGGCAGAAATCTTGAATACGAGTGTCACGGTCCGTGGACTGGATAGGAGCCCAGTGGCAGGGAGGAAGGCTGGCTAACAGGAGATGAGATAGAAGAAAGGTCAAACAAGCCGGGTTCGGTACACAGAGAGGCGTAGAGGTCCAAAGGTTGAGGCAGAAGCGTAGTGGAGGGCAAGCCAAGGTCGGTATACGTGTAGTATATACAGGTAGACAGGAACAGCAACAGGAGCAGGAGATAGATCACAGGCACAGAGCACAATAATCAGGCACTGGAGACAGGAACTGGCCAGGCTTTTATAGGAAGTCAAGGGGTGGAGCTAAGGCATGCTGGAAGATCAAGAGATCACTGGAACTGATCTAGAACACTGAATAAAGACAAGGAACTGCCCAGCAGAAAGAATAGCTCAGTCAGCAGAGCAGCAGTCCACGGAGGCAGAAGCCCTGGGTTCGAATCCTGACAACGAGCGTGAAAGGTGGTGAACAGATGAGAGGTGAGGCGACAGTCGTTGGAAGACGCGAGAAGGAGTATGAATGGAGATGAGGCTGGAGAGATAAGGAGCAGTTGAGTTAGAGAGGATTTTATAAGTGAGTGTGAGGAGTTTGATGAGAGGATTTTGTAATGGAGGGGGAGCCAGTGTAGAGGGTGACAGAAAGGGGAGAAGGGAAGGCTGATGAAGACCGGCGTGAGAGGAAGATAAGTTGGGCTGCAGCATTGAGCATGGTCTGAAGAGGAGCGAGACAGGTGTGGGGAGGCCAGTAAGGAGGAGGTTGCAGTAATTCAGGAGATAAATGATCAGAGTGCGTATGAGAGTTTTGGTGGCATCAGTGAAGAGGAAGGGTCTGGTCCGGGCTATATTGCGGTGATGGAAGCAGCAGGTTTGGGAAAGAGATTATAAGTGAGAGCAAAGGAGAGGGAAGAGTCAAGGGACGGGTGACCCCCAGGCATCAAACTTGGCGATTAGCAATAGTGATGGAGAGGATGGGAGGAGAGGAGTCTCTTAGTGGAGAGAAGATAATAAGTTCCGATTTGGCCATGTTAAGTTAAAGGAAATGTTGGGACATTCCAAAGGAAATGGAAGAGAGGTAGCAGGTCACCTTAGTGAAGAGGGAAGATGAGAGGACAGTAGAAGAAAGGTAGATTTAGGTGCCATCAGCATAGAGGTGGTACTGGAGGCTGAAGGAGCTGATAAGATCACCCAGTGAAGAGGTGCACAAAGAAAAGAGCAGACGGCCAAGACAAACTCTTGAGGGACTCCTACAGGAGGAGGGAAAGAAGGGGAGAAGATCGATTAGAGAAATAGGAGGTGAACCAAGAAAGGATACATAGAGATTAAGTAGTTCATACATACAAAATAAAGAAACAGTAGTAACAGCATCCAGCATTACGAAGAACAAATGTAGTATATTGTAGTTATCCACATATACAGTAGAGCACAAAAATAGAGTGTTATAACCTGGACAAAAGAAAAGTGTAATTGTGCAGTTGTCCATACACCCAGGATAGGTGCATATTCATTCTAAACTACAGGACTACAAACAATAATTGTACAAAAGTACATTTTAGCTTTTACTATAGAATTACAGACACCCACAGTAAGCAGTATGCAATCAGCAATTTTGTTATATTGCGGAAACCTCAAAAAATATAGGTAAATCGGCTTGTTCTAAACTGAAATGAAAACTATGGACATTCCTAGATTAATTGTGTCTTGTTTTCTGAGACGTAACACCTGAACATACCCACTCTTCACAGTAGTTCAAAATTACTGCATTTCCAATAAATATTGCCAAGTGAAATTGTTAGAAGTATACTGAGCTTGGTTATTGGAAGAAAGGCTGTTTAGGGAATTGAACAAGGGTTCCCAGGAGCTGTTACATGTAGTAAAAATGATGCATTCACTCAATCACAGAGTCTGTGCTGTCTCTGGAGAAAAATAGTAGGGAAAAAGAGGCAGCAAAGCTTTCACATGACAACGCAGTGTATTGTTGTCAAACATGTGTTTGTTCCTCCTCATTTTCCATTTCATATTCCATTCTAGACCAGCAGCAGCTCATTTCCTGCAACACCCTTTTTATTTAAATCAAATTTTCCACACAATGAGCTCTCAGACCTACCTCACCATCTGCTTTATATCTGTTTCCCTCTTCTACTCACTTCATCCACTCCTTGCCTCACAAACTGACTACAGCCAGCTACGGCACAGGCAAAACTAAAAACTAAACCACTGAATGCACACAAACTTTCAAGCCTGTCATCACTGCAATCTGCTATTGAACGGTCAGTGCAGACACGGAGAAGGTGCTGTTTCTCTATTGAGAAGTGAAGTCTAGGCGGTAAATTTATCAAGCTGCGGGTTTGAAAAAGTGGAGATGTTGCCTATAGCAACCAATCAGGCCGCTCCTCCATTGCAAAATCTAATGATTTTGACCGGCGGCCGCATCGCGTGTCAAGTGATGCGGCCGCCTGTGCGCACCCCGGGCTGATATATCCCAGCCCGCGCCTGTGCCTTATAGCTTGCATACATTGGGATGTTCCTTACATGCTGTCCCCACCTATTGTATATAATTGGGGATACTGATTTGCAAATAGTTAATAAGGTTGCGTTCCCCCGCTCACTGGCAGCAGTGCCCACAGTTAGAAGTGCACCCAATACCTGCATGCGGGGAAAGGGGTGTCTGCCCACAGCATCCACATTCAGGCCCATCACAGTTTTTCTGCCAACAGTCACCCCCCCCCCCCCCCCCCTCACCTCCACCACTACAGGTGTAAATTTCTTATGACGTGTAAACCTCTGATTGGTGCCGGCAGTGTCAGGGCCTAACCTCTACAATTCTCATTACCATATATCAATTTACATGAACCAATTGCTTATATAACATGTAGAGACGTGCCCATTAGAGATTGTATCAATAAATTGCTCGTTGATGCCTTTGTTACAGGATTTGCGAGTTGTGAAGCAGAATCCTTGCTGAACTTATATGGAATCTTATGTGATGGTTTAAGATTTGACTGTCCATTATATAATTGCGATATGTATTTTTGTACTGGCACATCTCCATATACTGTGAGTATATCAGTATATGTATGCACGTTTTCTTACACTTCATTTTGTCCTGGTAACAGATGCAGTTCATACGGATGGGATCTGCTATAAGGAAGGGCAGTGAGTACACTTGATGTTATAGAGGAGCTGCCAGCTTTGTGACATAGCTTACAGGTTTGGAGTGGGGTGTGTCCTTAGCAAGTTCCCTCAATTCTAGCAGTTGACATGGTGCATGCAGACTTATTAGGTACACAGGCTTTAGGGGCATACTTCTTCCTGGCTATAGCAGTTATTGTATTATAATTTTACCTATAGCATTCAGTTGATTGTGGGTAGCGCCACCGCGGGCTCCTCCTGGTTCAGTTAATAGGTATATGTGGGATTGTTCTTGCATGTTCGTAGGTAGTACGCTATTCTGTAATACTCTACCAGCAGGGGCCTGTCAAAGTCAGCAAATTGGATAAAGTCATTTCAATTAATATCGAGCAAACTTGGTTGTCTTTTTCTGATAAGATACGTATTGCACGCTACGACGTGGAAGGGCGTACGCAGCCGCAACACGTGGCAATAACAGTTTTCACGCTTTTACACATATTCGCACCTTCACACACATTTGTAAATAGTACACATTAATGATAGTCACAACACATAGTTATTTATGTCAAAATATAGTAGTGTTTATGTGTAATATTATAAGTTATATGCATATTAGGAATACATATGGTACAGGTTAAAGGAAAGGTGTCATGTCTGGTATCATATTAATCCCCTTTACATCAGCAGCTGTCCGGTTCATTCGGCGAAGAGATCGCACATTGCATACTCTAGTTATTGATGTTAGGGAATAAACCTTTAATATGATGCTGACTATAAAATGCTAATGGACTAGTTGTAACTGGAGTCTTGGCGGGAAGAAAGGAGCACATCCCCTGGAGAGATGACCCCCACCTTTGGATTCTTTCGTTTGAACTAGCCTATGATCTGAAGCCTGTACCAATAGAAGCAAGCCACACCATCTGCATTGTTTTACTGTATTTCTGTTTGCATATAAGCAGTAGCTCTCATCTAGTGTTCAGTCATATTGACCACAGACTTCAGACCTGAATGACTGTTCACTGGATCCAGAGCGCCTGTGATAAGTAACGGCTGTACTTATTATTATTTTGCTTGAATTATTCTGCTACTTTTTGAGAATAAATATTTGTGCGTTGGAAACACAAATCGAGATTCGACAATCGTTATTGGATAGCGACAAAACGTGCATAACAGGCCATATGGGTTTATTGTGCTATCTAGGGCCATTTTTATTTTGATGGACATTTTGCAGACGATCAGGTATCTATCTGTTGTGGATACAGATCTACACTTGAGTGTAGAAAGGAAGTCAGGATATCAGCCATTAAGTCTTTTAATACACCCCACATTACAAACAACATACTGCAATAAACAAGCCTGTCCAGACATGACTTTTGTAATTATGTGAGACAAACATTTTCTCAACACCCATCTTTCTCTGAAGTCCCCCTTACAATGCCTCCTTAAAATTACTAAACATCTGCTCTCATCTGATCGTAAGAAGGGTTCAATTTCATTTTGGTACAAGTTACTCCAAGACCCATCTGATTTTATTAAGCCAGCTACCATCCTGAAGTGGTAGGTGTTCCTTTAATGCCCTCTACCCCCTCACATGTGAACCAAAATAAATGAGGCTAGAGAAATCGATATTTTAATAGAATATTGTAAAACTTGAAAATTAATAAAGTGGTTTATCTTAAAGTTATATTAGGTATGACTTTGAAGCAAATTCATGCCACAAATAATTCAGGCCATCCAGTAGTAAAAAGATATAAAGAGGTCACTGAGTGTATATATAGTACAAGGATTCTTAAAGAATACTGCAAAGGCCCAAACAACTCCTTTATCAACAACCCTTACTGAATGAAATCAGGAAATATTATTGTTTTCAACTTAAAATGATAAAAATCATGATATCAGGCTGTGAGATAACTTCCTGCACAAAAGAAGAAAGATATGGGTAAAGAAAATGCATGGTGGGAATGTCATGCAGATGATGAACTATGGATTCTGTAGTATTGTACATGAAAATATATGTGGCTTCATAAGAGCAAAAACATGTATGGTATCTGTCACACTATGGCATATATTTTAGCCAACTCATGGATTTTGTGCTCCTGCATGATAAATTATCTACTTTACTTTTTATAGAAAATAATCCAGTGACATCATTTACGTGTACTATTACTTCACTTCTCTATGAATACTGCAGGGTCATGGTACACAAGGTCTTGACATATGTTGACCCTTCTTTTTCCAGGAAAACAAATATTCAGATTTCTTGTCATCCAAGATGGGGGTCTGTGAGTTGCTAAAAGGGAATATGACCAAGTTTTTTCCCCACCTTCCGAAGGACATGGCAAGAGAATCACTTCATGATAGGCTTAAAACCCAGATCACAGACCTGATGACAGCTGCTGTAAGCGATACTGTGCCATTGTATTGGTCACAATGGTGTGTGCAATAAGTGGACAGCCTTCCTGACACTCAAGAATAAAACCAATTGGAACTTTTATATTGCAGAATGCTTATTAGAGACAGTCCACTTGCTTCATTTTAATTTAGATCAACGGTTGGTTCAACTGTCTTGTTATAGAAGAATAGAAATCTAACACCCATAGTGTGGATCCTCTTTCAATATAGTATGAACATGATCAGTACTTTGAGTTATGTACTAGATTAAAAGGTATCCTAAAAGTACGGCCAGTGACAGTTATTTTTTTCCATTATTGTTATGTTTAGACTATTTAAAAAGGGTATATTAAAGGTGCAGATAGCACAGTGTTCTGGTTTCCCTTCTTGGTTTAATTCTATATAGATAGCCACATATTGCATTTTGGCCCAGACAGATATCAAAGGGAATTAGTGCTTTGAATGGCTATGTGATCCAGTCACACAACAGTGTTGGTGTCAGAAGGTCGTTTGAGTATAAAAGAGAATATATGTAAGTTCTGTATGAATGGTGTAGTAATCAGTGTGAGGATCCACTGTAATACCATCTACAGATGACTGGTGGCAGTGCACCATCAACACTGAAAAGGCACATTCTCTTCCACTTACTGCAAGCAGAATTTTGCTACAATCAGTTAAAACTAAGATACCTCACCTGTATGCAGCCTTTATAAGAGCCTCACTCCTGACAATCATTACACGAGCAAAGTTGGAATTCCAGTTTTCTGCAGGTGCTTCAAGTGTCTTGTTTGCCTGTTTATCGATTTTTGCCTTTCCCTTCACATTTCTATGTTCTCCAACCCATCGACTTCAGCTTTATCTCTCACAACCCATTCTCTCAGTACTAAGCGGCTTGGCTGGTCATGCTGTGTCTAATACCTACCCCAGGTAAGTGGGTCACTCATTTGAGACAATCAAGCAGAATAGCCTAGAGGGTTTAAGAGGGTAGTTTGGGAATTTGATAAGTTTGCCTGAAGATATGAGTTTTCAGGGAATACTTGAAGGTTTGGATGCTAGAGGAAAGTGCTGTTGTGCGAAGGAGATTATTCCACATAGTTGGTGCAGCCAAAAATAAAGTCCTATAAATGGGAATAAGAGCAGGTAATGAGTGTGGATGAGAAAATGGAGGGGTTGAGCTGGTAGATATTTTGAGACAATTAAAGAGTTGTACTGTATATTGGTTCAGTTTTCTTTATGGCCTTGTATGTTAGTAGTGTTTTATTTTTGATTTTGTAAAATATAGTAATCCAAAGAAGGGACTGACAGAGTGCTGCAGCAGCAAAAGAATGTTTTTAGTGGGAAAGCAGTCAAACTAGATTGTAGGAGTGGAAGTCTGGTTAGGGGAAGACCAGTAAGGATTAAATTGCAATAATCAATGTTGGAACTACTGAATGCATGAATTGAGCTTTTTGCAACTTCTTGTGTGAGATTTGTGTGTGTTATGGAAATGTTTCTTAGATGAATGTAACAGGATTTGGATACAGATTGGATGTGGGGAACAAAGGACAGTCAAGGATACCATCTTGTTCGTTGTCATTGAATTGGTGAAATTCGATCAAACTTCAAACTGGTTCAAAATATATACGAAAGCTAAAGCTGCCTTGCTGGGTTTTATTTTGCTTTCCTCTGAAGCAATAGAGCTAGTCCATATAGTAACAAATTGTACATGATATCTTTTTTTCAAGCTTGTTAGCTATGTAAAGCCATATCATATGAAGTACAGGTCATCATATATTGAAAAAACAGAATAAAAATGTATTTCCCTGGTAGCAGCTATTACTATGGTTTTGTTCAGTAGTATTTCTGGCTATTTGTGATTTTTAAGCTAGTCTTTATTATGACCCGAAATGAGAATATTTTGTTTGTTCGATAGAATGGTGGTGTTGGAAAAGTATTTCATGGGATAGTGAAGAAACCGTGTAAATGGTATTGGAAAGTCTGCTATGCTGCTGTTGAAAAGTGTGGCTGAGATTAGGATTTAGATGCATAGCAAGTGATTGGATTGTTCAGGAAGTGGTCAGATTGTTTATTATAACATTTTGTTAGACTGTTGGTTTAAAGGGTAGTGTGTAACTCTGAAACTCTGCAATAATGTGGTTTATTGCTGGAAATGTTGATGTAGTTAATAGGGTAGCGAGGTGAAATACCATGTGTTTAGATCATGCTGAGTTCAGCTAATAGAGGAAATGGATCTAGAAGCTCCATGCTTGTAAAATGGCTGCCATCTAGAAGATTTCATGTGAAGGGACTGTGGATAGTGAATAATGGCTGTTGGACACTGAGATAAGTGAAATGATAAATGGATGGATGGATAAATGGTAGAAGTTTTGAGTATGTGAGAATATTTGGAAGGTTAAAATGTATGCTTAAGTGTGTGTCTCTCTCTCCCCCACAGGTCTCCCCCCTCCTCCCCCTACATACACACAATGCATTCACACACCTTTAGACAATAGTTAATCAAAACACACACATAATGACTTGTATATTTATATAACAGGCAATAAATGTAATGTATTGCACCAAAATCTATACTTTGTATAAAATATTGTTATGCTGTTTACTGTTTTATAATATATACATAGTTCTACAATTAGAATGTTAATAATACAACACATTTTAAATGAAACTATATTTTGTGCGTAGTGTTTCTTGAAGATATGAGCATAAGCTATTATATGAATATTTGTCCTGTGGATTTAAGGGAAAATAAGAATGATATTTCTTAGGTTAAATCACAATTACCTTTGCGAGGTAATAGTCATATATTATGGTATTAAATGGTCATCTATACATTTTCCAGATTATTAAGGAGATTAAAACTCCATAATCACACTAGAAACCCTTTTACATTGGCGCCCGAACTAGCTCTGCTTTAATTATGAATTTCATAAACCTAGAGAATCCATGATTTTAAAAATTCTAGAGAAGCCATAATTATTTGCAGTGAACCCAGTTATGATTATGATTTTAAATTTTAATTTTCATAATGTTTTGGCAAATGGACGTTTACTAACGAGAGTATATATCTGTTGAACTATTCTGTATCTATAGGTGTAGTATGTAAGAATTATGTATGATCTTGAAGTAGTCTGATAATTATTTCATGATAACTGCGAGAAATTATGATGGTTATTGTTTTGTCTTCACTTATAATACAGTGTAGTTGGATGACTTGTGTTGACTTAGCGTTTGTATTTTAAATCTGATTCTGTGGACTGGTGGGGACAGATAACAAAAATAATGTACTCAGGAGAAAATGTTGTTATTTAGAATCCCAACTTTAATAATCAGGAACAATTTATTTTGTTTAAAATTTTGTGGAAAATTGTATGCCCCTTCCTTTTTAATCCCAGTAATTCAAATTTAGTTATAAATTCTCCTGTGGCAATTTATATTTTAATTAAGACTTTTTGAATTACCAAATTTGCAAGTTATGTGATAATTCGGAATCATTTTAATCACATAATCAAAATAATAATTGGCTTTATTTTATTTATTTTTTTCAATTGGCTTTATATTTTTCATTTAGTTTATATTTTTCCCAATACATTCTTTTATTTTATTACACCTTGTCTACAGAATAGGTATGGAGAGTTAATTTTGGATACTTGCCAGTTTTTTGTCAAGGGGTGTGTGATATCTGGGTATAGAACCATGTCAAACCAAAGAATCAGTGGCGTAAAACTCACGGATTCTTAGCGGGAACGCATAAGCATGAAAGCTGGGACACCCTGTCCTGTATTGTAGTTGTAGGAGGAGGTGATTGTTTTGAAGATTGTGCAGAAAGATGCCTCTAAAGTACATCTGAGATGCCACAGGTGCGTAATATTTGACGTGACTAAAATAGCGACAAAGGCGCAAATTATGTTATACTCTGCTATTTACTTTGGGTTGATACAATATTTTTAAATGGATAGTTCAAGTTGCTTGTCTCTTGTACATTAAGTATACTAGGTAGTCCATAGAGGCACTCCCAATCTGTAAGTTCTGTAGAAACACGTCTTTGACAGTTGTTTAGTGGGTACGGCTTCGGCGACACTTAAATTATGCGCGGATCATGCGCAATGGTTCCCCGATAAAGCCATTTAGCGATTCTGGTTGGGTGCAACCAGATGTGCAAGGCAAATTTACCAATCGTTCTACGATTGAGAACAGCATTTCCACTCAGTAGACAGTGGGATATTCACACAAATCGCTAACACACAAGTCTAACAGGTAACATATGGATTTTTTATTTCTTACGTATTTTTAGAAACTCGCAAAGTGTGATATGCTTAACCTGTTTGTTTAACTCTGCTAAAACGGATAGTAATCACCAGTAAGATGGGTGTAATTAAGTGGACCAGATCACAGGTCACTGCAGGTAAAATATGAATATTTATATTATTCAAGATGCCACAGATGTTAGTATGTCTAAATCAATTTTTTTTTTATTAATGCAGGCCACAGGTAGGTATGTATAGAATACATGGCTGCAAAAGACTTTATTTTAGATGGTAAAATATATAACATTATAAATTCTGAGAAATAAGGTAATATATGTACTCAGCGTTGAATAAGTAATTTACCTTGTAACACAATTAATAGGGAATAATATGTAAAATTTAAATTTGGGTTTTGTAATTAAAGGTAGTTGAATGTATACAAGGAGACATCCTTGCTGTTATGTCAACAAATGATAATTGATTCAGCGCTTGCAATGTCTGCGATATATATGCATTTGTTTTAAAACTGTATATACGGATATATAGGATAATAGAGAGGTTGTATTTAAAATCCCACTCATTTTAAAAACCCATATACAGGTATTTTAGAATGGTATATTGGAAAGAACAAATAATATTAGTAGCAGACACATTGCCTAGTGGTCACAGGTATGTATTGCAGTCCCTTCGTCAGAGATAGTAGTATTCTGGAAACGGGCGGGATAAGATATAGATCTGATAATTTTACATGTCATTATTTTGGAGGTGTTTGGCAACATGTAGCATTAGAATAATTGAAAACCCCTGGATAATGGTAATGTGTTTATTGCCTAAGGATAAAAAGGGGGATCCTAATGCCCAA
This sequence comes from Mixophyes fleayi, assembly GCF_038048845.1. Taxonomy (NCBI): domain Eukaryota; kingdom Metazoa; phylum Chordata; class Amphibia; order Anura; family Limnodynastidae; genus Mixophyes; species Mixophyes fleayi. The sequence continues at coordinate 386,495,100 of NC_134402.1, read as the reverse complement.
TGGTATATGCCAGTCAAAATGTGACATGGAAATTCCCACTTATGTAAGGTTAGACGGCATCTGATAAATGCCATCAAAGCTGTTGTAACATTATAGGTAGGAAATCCCACAAATGTTTGTAAACATGGTTAATTAGAGTCAAGGAGAAACCCAGTGCATAATTAATAGTGCTTGTTGATGGCAGACACAAATTTTGAAGTTTACCTGTAAAACCTAGTTAAATAAAATAAAACCCCAGTGGGTGGTAGTTTTATTCTCCAGGATCAGGGACTGATATGGATAATATAGTAGATTTAAGCAATGATTGTTTACCAACTGCAGTAAAAGTTTTAAAACAAAATGGTAGTTTAGTGATTTTGTTGCATTAATCTTTGCTGGCCGGGGGGGGTGAAGGAAGTTGGATTTTAAATTAAGGAGGCATTTGTTTTTACTTACCACGTATTAGCTTGGCGTGGAAGGTATGGGTGCGCTACGGTTATATTAGCATTGGGTGGCCTGAACCCTTAATCAGGCCCTGACCAGTAGTTTGTATTTACCAAGGAACTCCTCAAACTGTCCAATTAAATACTTTGTATTTACCAAGGAACTCCTCAAACTGTCCAATTACTTCATGTGCTGATGCAATTGTCCACTCTTCTGCAAATGCTGCCATTTCTGTGTATCTTGTCTAGCTCTAGTTTGTCATAATCTCCGTGATTAATTGTGTATATGACAGTAAAGGGGCGCCATAAGAGCGCTGAGGTTGTTTTTGCCAACTATAGTCAGCAAAATACAAGTTACTCTTTTTATACAAGACAGCATTATAGTGACATTCACAAAGTCACAGATATACCTGTAAATTGTCAATAGCAGTCAAACTGTCTGCTGATCCAAGGTCAAGCATAAATTTCATGCTTGGTAGGTCCATCACTAGTGTTGCTGAATTTTTTTCTAACTGCTGATGCTGAGGACAATTACTGATGGTGAAAAGTTTAAACACATTGAGCTACTTGGCTGTCAGCTAAAAGCAGTGTTTTAAACCATTTTTATTTGTTAACCCTAATAAGTGACAAGAGTAAGATAGATTCTATTATTAATTTCTTCAAGGCTACAAATACCAACACATTACACTCTTGACATATGTATTGCATAATAAAAATAAACACAATTATATAATTCCAACTATGTGGGATATTTAAATGAAGAATTGAGTCTTGGCATTGTACATACACATTGAAAATGCAGAAGTCAAATTTTATTTAAGCTTTAGTGCATAGTCTGTACACAGCTCAGGGAGTGGCAGACACAATGTAGTTATTTGATGATAATGTTCCAATAAATTAATGTATTACTTTACCATTTAAATGTGTTTTGTAATGTAAACTCAGATTGTTGAAATTACCTCTTTATGAAAGAAAAACAGGAAAGCAGTATAAAAGGTGACCCACCAATTTTATGGCAGTTCTCATTAGCTTAAGGGCTAGTGTACACAAATATATGTTTTTTCCTATGTTTTTGACACACTAAAATGTACAAAAAGAAATGATTACCCTAGGTCCCATTGGTATGTTACCTCTGAGGTATGTTATAGTACTTGTACTATTATTTCTGTTTTTGTTATCGTATTGTTTTGTAATAGAAAGTGTAAGTAATTCATCAAAACTCATCTACAAGCACAGCCAATGCTACTACTATGTGAACTAGGCGGCCACATAGAGTGCCAACAATTTGGTGGCACTTAGAACACTGAAATAGTGACATATACAAACATATAGACAATAGAGTACGTCACTACAAGTAGACCTGCAAAAGACAGGATGAATAAAAATAAAATTGGGTTCAGATAAAAGATACTTTGTAGGATAAGCAAAACAATGTTAGCAAGGCATTAAAAATGAATACCAAATACATCAACATGTAGTGACTTTATACCCTTAAGCCCAGAAATTTTGGTGATATTCCTTGGAGATTTTAATATGGTACTTGACAATTCTTTGGATAGATGGTGGGAATCTGGAAGATCTACTCTCTCTGGAAAAAACAAATTTGCACAGTTGGTGAGTGAGATGAGATTGGTAGACACATGGTGTATTAAACATTTGGAGGAAAGACAACTCTCATGTTTCTCTGCCTCTTATCATAGATTCTCTAGGACAGATTTAGGCCTTATGTCTAGCTGATTGGTACCAACTGTATTAGATCCAAGTTACTTGCCTAGAGCGTTATCAGACCACTCCCCATTGGTTCTTAGTGTTGATGCTCACTGCCCGAGGGGACAAAAATTCCGGAAATTCAACCCCTTTTGGTTAACATTATTAGGTAATGGTTTTTATTTAGTGTTCCAGTGGGAGGGGTATTTTACATATAATCAACATTCAGAAGAACCCCTTATTATATGGGATGCCTTTAAGGTGTTTCTGCGAGGCTCCCTCATTACTGCTGTCAACTCCTATAAACATAGGTCCAGATTGAGGGGCAAAGAGCTAGAAAAGGAATCTCACCGTTTAGAAGCTGCTTATGTTTCTTCTCTTAGAGATGCTGATAGGATTCAGTGGCTTACTGCCCAGAGGGAGTGGTCTGATAATCTCCTAGATAAGTCTAGGTGCAGGTATTATTTTTGTCTAAACATGCACAATACTTTGAGGCTGATAAATGTGGTAGATTTTTGGCATATTTAACTAGATCTGAACAGGAGGCTGTTGTAGTTGAGTGATTCAGAGATGCTGCGAGATGTATTAGGAATTTGACTCAGGAGATAGCTAAAGTTTTCTATGATTATTGTGAAACTACATATACTTCTAAGGCGAAGTACACCTACTTTGATTTGGTGACTATGACTGGATCACTGTAAATTTCTTCTGGTATAAATTTATTTAAAGGAAATAGCACAGGGCGCTTATTTATATAATTACACATGCACTTATTTTTGATATTGTGTATATTTTGGTAAGGAAAATCTTTAATTTATGAGACGAGGGGAAGAAATTTGTTTCTTGTTTAACCTTGCTAGAGGAGATGCATTATTTCTTAAGGTATATATCTGATACAATAAGCATTTGTGGATGGGAGTCTTGTGTGTGTTGGGATGTGGGGGAGTGGCTTGTTTGGGGTTTGTACCTTTCTTTAGGAATGTGTATTCTGGACTTTCTGAAGAAGGGCCCCATGCTAATTAGATCTTTTGATGTGTGAAGGTCAAACATTGAATGCAGGAACTTTTAATTAAGACTGGCTCCTAGATTCTTTGCATCTGAAAACCAGATGCAGGACATCACAGCATTTCTAGAATTTCATAGATAAGTGTAAATATTGTTGGCTTTGCAATGCATGTTTGTATAAACACATTGCATCCTGATTCTAAAAATAGCTTGTGTCCAAATCAGTATAAAAAGCAATTGTACACTGAAATGTTCTTCTTGTCTCATCTAACCAGATCACTGGTACCTTCAACCTGTGTGAGAGCAAATAAACATCACTTTCTGCAAAGACCTGCTTGAAAACTTCTTCAATATTGCTGTATTCCTGTGACCTGCAGATTAGACCCTAAATCTAATCCGTTCTCTGGGTGTTTCTGAGGTTGGACCTAGCTTCTCAGGTACCACCGCACTGCCTGCTACCCTGCAGCTCTGGTCAGTGTGATAGGCCAGGGGGGATCCATCCACAGCATCCCTGATCCATAGTAAGAGGTCAGAAGTACCAGCCCAGGTACACCAGCAAGGGGGTACACTTACAGCGTCAGTTACCCAGAAGAAACCCAGTACTGGATGCCGGTAAGGAGTCCACTGGTGACAGCATTTTAAGCCCCTCCTACTGCAGCAAGAGGACGCATTTGGGATAACGAAAGGGAACGATGGCAACGTAAGCCCAGTCGGTTCTCAGCAGCAACAGACAGGGTGGCATAGGCGGTCCATCCTGTCACAGTGACATTTCTTGAAGAGATTAGATTGCCCAAACTGAATTTAAATAGTAGAGAACTCTTTGACTCAACAATCACACTAAAAGAGATTGGTGCAGCTATTTCCTCTATTTCATATGGAAAGGCCCTGGGCATAAACTGGATACCTATTGAACTCTATAAGAAACATTTTGGATTTTTTTGCCCCCCTAAACTCTTAGAAACTTATAAAAATCTCCTTCAAAGGGGTTCAATATGCCCAACTATGTCTGAGGCAATTATAGTGTTGATTCCTAAGTCTGATTAGGATCCATTGTATCCAGAATCCTATAGACCAATATTCCTGCCAACTACTGATGTTAAAATCTTAGCAAATATTCTGGCAACGTGACTCAATAGGGTTATCTCTGAGTTGGCACACCCTGATTAAACTGACTTTATACCAGGGAAATCGACCACTATTAACCTATGTCACCTATTTTGCCACTATCGGTTGGGATTTGGAGGGACTGGTGAGGCAGTGGTAGTTTCACTGGATGCTGTGAAAGCTTTTGATTCGATCGAAAAGAGATATTTATGGGAAGTTTTATCTAGATTTGGTTTTGGTCCTGTCTAAATGAATTGGGTGCGCCTCCTATATTCTTCCCCGATGGCCCCTGTCTTTGTCAATGGCTTTGCCTCTCGAAGCTTTGCCCTTGGCAGGGGCACGAGGCAGGGATGTCCCATTGGCTTGTATGATTCGAGTACATCCAGATATACATGGACTGCGCATTGGAGATAGAGTGGATAACATAGTGTTGTATGCAGATGATATGTTATTGTTTCTATCTAATATGCAACGTTCCTTACCAACTCTCTTGTCTGTAGTAACTACATTTGGGTTATTCTCAGAACTTAGAGTCAACTGGGACAAATCTAGTATATTTCCAATTCAGGGACCCTCTCCAACTACTCCTGTTCCACATCTCACTCTGTAGTGGACTGATAAATTTAATTACTTCGGTATATGGATCTCGAACCAAATGTCCCAATATTTCACATATATAATATTCAGCCTCAAATTGACTATATGAAAGATAGGATGCAGGCTTGGAAGAAGTTGCCAATCACAGTCACAGGGCGTATCAATCTCATAAAAATGATTCTACAACCGAAATTTTTATGTCCTGCAGTAATCACCTGTTTACGTCCCTGAAGCTGTTTTTCAGAAGATAGATCATTATATAGTGTCCTTGGTATGGGCGTACAAGAGGGTTCGTGTTAAGCTCACCACTCTATGCAGATTTAGAAAAAAGGGTGGACTTGCCCTCCCAAATTTACAGTTATACTATTATGCCTCACAGATGGAACATATTAGAAAGTGAGTGATGTCTAGATCTTCCACTGACCTACATGATTACTTAATTGTTGAAGAAGGCTCCCCTTATGTACAGATCCATTTCATTATGACGAATAGACACGGTGTTTGCGTGGGTTTCCTCTGGGTGCTCCGGTTTCCTCCCACACTACAAAAACATACTAGTAGGTTAATTGGTTGCTATTAAATTGACCCTAGTCTGTGTGTCTGTCTGTATGAGTGTGTGTTAGGGAATTTAGAGTGTAAGATCCAATGGGACAGGGACTGATCTGAGTGAATTCTCTGTACAGTGCTGCGGAATTAGTGGCGCTATATAAATAAATGATGATGATGATGACACCAAGGCAATGTTCCCCTTTTGCTGTCTCAGGCAATGAAAATATGACACCTTTCACACAGGCTCATTGATGGTTACAGATATGATCCAGAAACCCCCCTTTGGTTCAATACTAATCGTAGTGAACTTATACATATGGATGGTGCGGCTGCCTGGCAAAAGTTTGGGATGTACCATCTGGGTCAACTAAATGAGGGAAGGTCTCTTCAAACATTTAACCAACTTAAATTGGCGCATGGCATTCCTAGGACCTACTTTTACAGACATCTACAAATTCAACATTCCCTTTTTGAATTTAGAGATCCTGCCCCACAGTTGAGTGATCCCTTCCGAATCCTATTAATGGGCCTTGTACCTTGTCATCAAATTTCCTTAATTGATTCATATCTACTAAATGCGCTGAATATTAATGTCCTCCCTAACCTGCAAACTGACAGGGAGACAGATCTGGGATTACTGGATGATAAGAACTGGAGTAGAGTTCTTGAGAGTGCTTATAAAGTTATCGCATCGCAAGATTTAGGCAAATCCAATTTTTTTCTTTTGCATAGGGCTTACCTTACTCTTGTTCCTCTCTTCATATTCACAGGAAATCAAATGGTAACCTATCCTAAATATGGGAGCCTTCTGGCATATGCTGTGGGATTGCTGTCATGTAGCTACATTCTGGGGAGAAGTCATGGACTGTATAATGAAACTTAATTTGAAAATTCCATCTATTATTCCAAAAATGTGTATATTTTATACATAAACTAATATGACAGCTAATGTCCACTCTCTTTATGTTATTATTTGTAGTTATTATTGTCCAAAAATGGATGGCACCAGAACGTCCGTTCTTTGGAGATTAGATTGATCTAGTCAATGATATAGTTGGTCACGAAAGATACATGTATACAAGTCATAACAAATTAGATAAGTATGAGAAAATCTTGTACCACTGGTGGAAATCACCATTTGTTATGGAAAAACTAAGAGTTGAACTGTTCCTGATAGAATGTGCTGTCTGGGGAGGCACCCAGTCATTCAAAACACCATATGTAGATATATCTTGTATTTTATTGCTTTCATATAATCTGTTTGTGAAAAACAATTGTACTATTTCTTTTATGTACATTACTAAACTTAGTAACACCCATATAATACCTATTACTACGTGGGTAGTAATTGTGTGACTGGTGTTACTGTTTCTTAAAAATCAAGTTAAAATTTGTTTGATTTACAAAAATAAAAAAAAATATATACATGGTTTAGTGTTCCTGTAAAGACATTATAATGCAACAAGAAGATTAGTGTAAGTGGTTCCTACAAAGTGAATTACATAGTAGTCAGTTTAAAAGGAACCCTGGTTTATCATTGGGAGGTATGTCGGGGAAGATGGTCAACGAGTTGGAAAGTGGAGCATGTGGAACTGGAATAATGATAGGGGAAATTAGATGCTGTAAATACATAAGGAATAGGTAAGTTATTGTGATATTAAGGGCAATAGATAAGATGACTCAGAGATAAGGTATACATTGAAGCAAGAAGGAAGGAGGATGGGAAAACAGGGAGGTTGTGGAAGAGGAATAGAATATTCTATGATCATCGAAAACAGTTGCAGGCTTGTGTAATATATTTTCATTTTGAACTCTTAAAAACAGATATGCTAACAGGAGTCCTCAGTTTCAGTGATTTCTGTAACACATTCAAGAGTGACAATAGGAAGAATCCTATGACATTTCTCCCAGAACGTGTTAGGGCTTTGACTACATTCAGACAAACAAAATTTACCATGCTAGAGCTCCTCCGGTGAAGATCTCCCTCCTCCACGAAGTAAAAGTTCACCGGCAGCCTAATGCTGCCAGCGAATGGAGAAAGTTCACCCAGGAGGGATCCAGAGAAGCAGGAGAAGCTTCAGCTGGATCCCATTGAAAATGGCCATCCTGAGATAGCGTTACCTTGCTGTAATAAGCAAAGCTTTTTGCAGCTTAATAAATGGGATATCTTTGCAGTCCCCATGTTGATATATGGGGTCTGCCTTAAGCAATGTTAAATGGGTTATGTAGCCTTCCTAAATTATACAATGGCCATTTACAGAGAAACCTGCCTTTTCTCCATTTTTATGGGTGATCGCACCTTAGTAAATAGACTCAAAAACAATAAAAAATATATTGCCATATGTACTAATCATACAATTATTTAGGATGAGCTAGGCTTAGCCACCCATTTCTTTCCTCTCTTTTTCCTCTTAACCACAGGCATCTCCCCTCCCCTTCTGTTTTTCTTATCATCATCATCACCATTTATTTATATAGCGTCACTGATTCCACAGCGAGAACACAACGAGTACAGAGAACTCATTCACATCAGTCCCTGCCCATTGGAGCTTACAGTCTAAATTCCCTAACACACACAGACAGACAGACAGACAGGGAGAGAGAAAGACTAGGGTCAATTTATTTTTTTAATAGCAGCCAATTAACTTACTAGTATGTTTTTGGAAGTGTGGGAGGAAACTGGAGCACCCGGAGGAAACCCACGCAAACACGGGGACAACATACAAACTCCACACAGATAAGGCCATGGTCTCATGACCCCAGCGCTGTGAGGCAGCAGTGCTAACCACTTAGCTACCATGCTGCCCATATTTTTGTTATTATCTGCCCCGTCCCCATTTCTGTTTGGTTATTATCATTAGCCTTTATTTTTTAGGCGCCACAAGATTTCCGAAGTGCCGTACACAGTACAAACAGTAGACTATACAGGGTGAAACAGTACTGCACAATAAACAAATAATACCAAGACTTCAGAAACTCCAGGCATGGCTATTGCAGTAAAAATGGAGCAGAAGAACAGGTATAGAGACAGAAGGGTTTTGTTCTTATGCCCTTTTGTCATTGGTTTCATATGATAACAATTTTGTTATCCTGGATATGATGACCAGTTGTTCGAACAATACTTAATTAGATAATAGGAGCATTATATGCTGTCTTTTTGCGTACATTGTGTTCCTACAATAAAACTGATAATAACTCACAATGTGTCACAATATTTTGCTTATGTGAATCATTGTATTTGTAGAAAATGAATAAAGAAAGTTTTAAAAAATATATATCTACATCTATATATATCTATATCGATATAGTATATATATATATATATATATATATATATATATATATATATATATATATATATATATATATGTAGCGAGATCACCCTTCCTGTCACACGGGCACCCTGCAGACATCAGTCACATGGACAACTTCTTGTTGCAAATGAATTGGCGCTTTATTGTTGCATCACAATATCAGCTTTTGTCAGGACGACACCAGACAACCTACATCTGGCTATACAGCAGTTTCCCTCACTAGCACCCAGCCACTAACTGGAGTTGGTTGCAAATCCCATATGCACATTACAGTCTTTTATAGTTGTGACTGTGACAGGCGACACTCCTACTTTGCCTTTAAAAGAAGTCTCATCAGGTACTCTGTTGTAACTCATATTCAATACAGACACCCCTATCAGCTCTGATGTTAGCTGTGGATATAAAACACTTCAAAGCATGTAAGTAAAAGTCACAGTTTTACATTTACTTTATCACATGTCTCAGACCTGTATGTAACAGAACCCAAGTGCAATGCGATACCTGTGTTACCTTTTCTGCAGCCTTGAGCTGCAGATTCCCCTGGACCTCGCCTGTCCCTATACAGGATAGGTGTGGCAATTATGCTTCTTTGCCTCAATAGATAGATAGTTAGTGAGAGTATATATATAGCTCTGTTTGTCTGAAGTACAGGGCTCTGTAGTAAAGTATGTCCAATTTACCAAGTTATAGAGTAGTGCATTTTGTTGTATAGTCAATTAGGAAAAAGAAACATAGCTATCACTTGGCCTCTGTAGTTAGAAGGTTTAGCCTCTGCCTCAGTTTTTTTTAAAAGAAAACCTCCAGGTGGTCAACAAGGAGAGGTTGAAGTCAAGCTAAACCCTTAGGTATTTCAATTTTGGTACAAATTTCTCCTAGGATGGTAATGATTGTGAGCAGTGCAGTGTAAGCTACATGGTAAATAGGTGAAAATATTTTTTTACTAAAGATTTGGTATTGAAGTAGGCAGAAGTCAGCTTTCAAGTCACTACTTGCAAAATTCGGAGTTGCGCAGCTTTGGTAGGTCACTGTATTAAAGATAGGCATGGAACCAACAAAAGAAGTTAGAATCGAGGATGAAAGGAGGAGGCTGTGGTTAAGAGTGCCAAAAGTCTTACTTAGATCTAGAAAAATTTGTTTCCTAGCTCGTGCTGACAGATATTTGTCAACTTGCCCAGGGCAGTAATGTTCAGTTCTGAAACTAGATTGGATTGGCTTCAGCAGGTTAGTGTCATCTATGAAGGATTTCAACTGGACAGTCACAATTTTTCAAAGAAGTTTGAAAATACTGAGAAATAGGAGATGTAGTTGTTTAGATCAGATGGGTCTCCAGATTAAAACAATGGGATAACTTGTGCAACCTTCCACAATCGTACCTTCAAAAAGGGACAAGAATAATAAAAGAACGGATATGTTATTAGATGGTATGTGGAAGCATTGCTGGTACCCTAAGCGGTGCTTGCACGATCAGAAATGCGCACCCCCACTCATAAATGGAATCCCCACCACCTGCTGTTTCTTAGCTTGGCAGACAGGAAGGAGTGGGGGTGACATGCCTTCAGGCTGGGGCAGGAGTACAGGGCAGTGAAATAGCCCAGCATAACCCAATACTACTCTCAAAGTCCATCATTGACATCGATGAGCAGCAGCCCACATCTTCAAAAGGTAAACAGCTGCAGGCTGTTTATCTTCCTATCAGCATCCACCTCTAAATGTGGGGGTGCTCTGGGCATTAAAAACACTGTAAGATTGGTATTATGTCACTTGTTTTAGACACCCCCTAACCAGTGTCACTTTAGGCTATTGCCTAGGTTCTCTTAATGGTAGCACTGGCCCTGGTTATAGCTACTACCAACATATGATAAGCAAACTTAGGAAGATTGGATTGAATGTATCAGTATCAACACTTTGTCTGATGTCTAACTGGAGGAGATCTTTAACATCTTTTAAGAGAATGAGAAGACTGCATCTGGGGAAATACATTGATGGGAACAAACTGCCCCCCTTATGTTTGGCAGATTATTAGGCCGGCATAACAGGACTAGCAGAGCAAGCCCTGGCCCCTTCTACGAGGCGTGCATACCAGGCGGCATGGACACAGTGGTACAGTTTCCTGAACTCAAGAGCGACCCATAAATCAGGCCTGACAGATTCCATTATGGCATTTATGTGGGAACAATAAAATACAGGTGCGTCCAAGACAGCCATGGCGGCTATTTTTATTGGGTATATCATTCATGTCCTGTCTTCATAACATCCTGGACGAGACAAAATGTTTTATAGTGGTAAAAGACCTAAAGGTTTGGGCGCGTGAGACCAGCTCCCGAAGACCTGGCGCGACCAGTCGATCTTCAGCTGTTGCAACAACTAATGCAGTCCCTTCAATCGTTAACCAAGAACCCTTACGAATGCTTGTTATTCCAGACAGCCTTTGCGCTAGCAGTTTGTGGCGCATTTAGAATTTCCAAGCAGGTAGTGTGGTCCAAGCTTCACCCCCTCTCAGGTCTATTGATTCAACACATAGTCATTCAAGACTCTAAAGTTGTATTTAAGATCATATGGTCCAAAACAGACCAGGCTGGTAGAGGTTCATAGATACACATATACCCACACGCTTGCACAGAGATTTGTCCAGTGAAGTTAACAAAACAGTTTTCTAATAGGCCTGCCCACTCCCTCGTTTTCCTAGTGCACTTGGCTAACTCCCCGCTCACAAGATCTCAAATCCAGTCAATTTTTAAAAGAGCCCTAAGTTTATGGCACCCAATCCTTCCGGATTGGGGCGGCCACGTCGGCAGCCCGAACTGGTGCATCGGTAGTAGCCATTGAAACATTGGGGAGATGGAAATTAAGGACCTATAAGAAATATATTAGGCCAAATGTATAACCATATGTGATTTGTTTTCCCTGATTACTTTGCTGGCTCACCTGCACTTTTCCCTTTCCTCCTTTCCTGTAGCCCTTGGCTTTGCTGCTTGTCCGTTTTATACAGGGACGTGAAGGGATTTTTCCTATTTTTTCCCCGGACCAAAGGCTGATTAGTGGTGGGCCTCCGGAGTTTTTCGAGTTTGTTACCTTCACAGGGGCTGCCAGTTGCTCTCACCCCCCCCCCCTTCCCCCCCACACACACACACACACACACACACACACTCCCCCTCCTCTCCTCTGCCTTCTCTATCTCCCCCCCCCCTACCTTCCACCTTTTTCGTTATTTCTTTTTCTGACTAATTTACATGATTCTGCTGATCAGGGCACAAGAGGCACAGGGAAATTTTGAACGGGAACGGATGCCCACATTCACTGCTACATTGCTTATGTTGAAGGTTTCGGTTGACCATGGCAATTTTATATTTACAGGTTTCCTGAATCGGGCTAAACGTATCTTGATTGTGGGTCACTCATACGTGTTCTGGACATCCAGGCACTAAGAAGCTGGCAAATTCAGTCAATTTTCAATCCTGATTGACATTCGTTTGGCAGGGCAGACGGGGTCTCTGCTGGCCCGACCTGATTCCCTGGCTGACACAACAAATAAAACAACGTGGCCCCCCTGATACTCTAGTACTACATTTAGGAGGCAACAACCTCGGTAAAGAGAAGTCAATAGACCTGATTCTCACAATACGCAAGGACTATGATATTTGATATGGTCTGCAGTAGTGCCTTGTCTCCAGGGGAGGACCATAATTCCCCTGAAGGTGATGAAAAAGGTAGTCAAGAAATTTAACCGGGGAGTAAAGGTACATGTTAAACAATTGGGTGAGTCCTTAATCAAACACCCCTTGCTAGCTACAGGACAAGTGCAGCTGTCTCCCAGGGATGGGGTTCACCTCACAAACGAAGGTTTAGTTATATTCATTCAGGGGATATATAGTCACTTAGTAATTTTTGGTGTAGGTTAGGCAGTGGTGGGCTGTCAGCCCCCTAAGGACATCCAGTGTAGTAGGAAGTCACTGTGGGCAGTGGCTAATCGTTACAGCATTATTGCTGATTGACCACAAGTGCTACCTCCTTCGAGGAATGTTACTCTTGGTCCTTGTTGATGAGGATCCCTTGGCCCACTTTTGAGGGCGCCATTGTGTAGTCGGGAGGGGACGTAGTCATTCTGATGTCAGATTTAGCGCTGACCAGGCAGTTAAGGATTTGTTCCGTTAAATGGAGTAGGCTGTTAGCCATCCACGCTCGGTTCCAAATATCAGTTTAATTTAGCTGCCTCACAGTTCACTTTCACCACCACTTATTCATTTAATTAATAAACTGTGACCTTCTTTAGACACTTTCATAAGTCTCTGTGTCGTTTTTTTTAGATAAGTTAAGTAAGTGGTATATGCCTTAGGAGGTTATGGTTAAGAGAGTGAAACACATCCAGGTTATGCAGTTTACGTTTATTGTAGACCAAAACTTGGTGGGGCAGTTGGAGTCAACACTGATTTCAGAGCAATGAAAGTTGTATTTAGGCATATGCTGATTCTACTGATTTGCTTAAATGAAAGGACTGCTAAAGCTGGGAGACTTTTACTCATTGATATATGCAAGTGGGTCAAAATTCCATTTTGATCTTTTATAGAAACTTTGCTGATGCTGTAAGTTTATAGACTGCTCTTATGTTAGCAATAAATAAATGGTCTCTAAGAGCAGAAGAAAAAATCCCTGTGTTAGAAAATAAATGGGATTTACTTAACAGTAGCACATCTAACAGCGTTCTTTTTGCACAATGTTCCTTATTATTACAAGTAGTTTTATTGACAAGTAGAGTGAGCCCAAGAGACTCACAGAATAATCTAAGTGGAAGAGATGTACTTGAATGTCAATCATAATTAAGGACCATCAGTATAATTGTTTCCTTTGTGTCGATTCTCCTAGAAGGTGTTAGATGGGACAAAAGCTGTGACTCTGAAAACAGGGGTTTATAACATCCTATGAGGCAAAGGGACATAAATGTAGCTATTTCAATGTTTAAGAGCAACCACTCAAAAGTGTTTGCAGCTAATGATATGTCAAGTAGCAACCGTGAGCTCTGAGTAACAGATAGGTGGGGATACTGACCTCTTTGTCTGCTGTGGATGGATAAAACAAGAATTCAGATATGCCAAGTACAACTGCCTACTTGTGGAGTCTGTATTAATGTGAGCTTCTTTAAAAGGTTACGCACATGAATAGGCATGAAGCTGAAACTTCAAACTTTAAAATATAAGACAGTGAAAGCACTGCTTGTATAGGGCTACTATTAAGTTTAACATTAATTGACCATATCAGGAGGGGAAGTACAAATTTCCTCAAGACAACACGTGGTAATTTGGAGGAAATAAATCTTCTTTACCTAGTGGAAGTATTAATGTATGACAGCAGTGGGATTGCAGTACTGGGCTGAATACAGTAGATAATGAGATTATATTCTTGTTAAATATATATAATTGGTCGATGAATAAATTGATGGATGCATGTCAGGAAAGCCAGCAGCAACCCCTACAGCACATGACTAAAAGTAGGCTGGGATATTCCTACTGCGACACCCACTGAGGACTGGAATGAACCAGGAATGTAACACCACCATTTTAATCAGTGGTGCTATTGCTGTCTGAATGTTGTTCAGAGGCTCTAGGTCACTTTACACATTGTACAAGTGTCTATAGTACGTAATTGCTACTGTACTGTACTACATCGTACTTTATACCCGCATAGTTCCTGAAATACTGATTGTCACACGTTGGGTTGATTGCCAAGTACCTACAAGCCTTTGGGCTACTATACTACATCATACTTTATGCCCACATAGTCCCTGAAACACCGATTGTCACATGCGCATGCGCTGATCAGGTTGAAGTTGTGGCTTTAACTTCAACTAGTTTCTATTCACTGCCGGACATCTTGGGCGAAGTAACATCTATGGAGGGACTAAGGAAGAGAGGCCGGACTACCTGGAGCTTACAATTCCAGCTGTAGAGGGTGAATTTACTTCAATTGAAGCCCCGATACCGTTATGTTTTATTCCGGATCAAGTATAATCCTTTATCATCGTTGACTTTGCATAATACCATTTCGAACTGGGAATTTATTCTATGAACAACATCTCTTGCGGCTGTTTTTTTGAATTTATCTGAACTGAGTTTTCTTCATTTGGTCTAATTTTATTGTATGCAAAAGACATCATATATACGGATTTTACGGATATCCACACTCTGCTACATACATATCTAATTAAACCTACAACTATACTGGCCAGTCTATCCATGAGGACTGCGGATTAGGATAATTCTTGACTGTCTACCCATTTGTCTCCTAGCAGACCTGTTATTCTGTTTCATACACTAGTACTGCATTACATTTGTGTGTTTGAACATAGATTCTCCTGTATAGATTCTCCTAAGTAACCACGGATGTGGTACTTGCTTTTATATATTTCTTATTCTATCATATATGTTTATTCTATCATATTTTCTATTTGATCTTGAATAAAGTTTTAACATTTTAGACACACACAAGCATCTAATATATAAATGCTTAGTGGCGTCTGTCTGTCTGTGTGTGTGTGAAAAAAAAACAAACAAGTTGTAGCGCCACCTGCTGGGCGGAGTTATACACTGACCTACTAAATTCTTAGTGTGTGTGGGGAAAAAAATTCAAAAAGGGCTGAAATTTGGTAGGGCTCAAACTCATTTTCGTGAGGTAATTTTACCTCATGAACACACATGTGTAGAGGCGTGCGTTAGTGTGTGTGTGTGTGTGTGTGGAAAAAACTATTTTCTCAGAAAGGGCTCATCCAATTGACCTGAAATTTGGTATACTGACATTATTTGACAAAAAAATTAGAATAGTCAAGTCAGTTGATTTCCATCATCCCCCCTTACCCCCGTGGGAGGGGTAGTAAAGGCTAAATTTACGAGTTGAGGGGTCAAACTCATTTTCGTGAGGTAATTTTACCTCATGAACACACATTAAAAAGGCCGCTTGCGTCGGGAAGTAATGCTCTTCCCCTGAGGAGGCCTGGGCTAGGCCCAAATGCATGACAAGAACCTTTTTAAGACCTTAAGTAGCTTGATTTGACTAGAATGCATGAGTATCATGCACGGGTTAACTTGTATATAATATATTTCATCTAACTGCGGAACACATTTATAGCTTTGCGCCAGAACCCATTTTATTGATACAGAAGGGGGCAAGTTTCATATAGAAGGGGCACATGTTATATATTAATATTTCTTATATATGAAATTTGAAGAAAACAAAATAAGAAGATACCATACGTTTTTTGTTTTTTTGTGCGTGCGTGTGTGAGTGGGGGGCCGGGGCCAAAAGCAAATTTTTGCATCTCGTCCCACAACTCGCTAGTTCTGCCTCTACATAGAGCACATGTGTACTGGATATTTTGGTGACTTTACTCAGACAGTATGCCGTGGTTTATTAGTACTTACTTCATACTCTGTACCTGCTTTTGCACATGTATATAAAGTGTTGGATGGACACAAATTGCTCTGAGGGTTCAGAGTGGTGTTGGGGTCAGTGCATATTTTGATGATAAGGCACACTGCCAATTAATTAGCTATTTTATATATCAAGATGATTGGTTGTTTTGACTGCTTAATGATTAAGCAACGTAGATAGACTTACATATGATATTATGGCTACTACAGTGGTGATGCCAGGTTAAGATCATCTTGACATATGCAGCATGGTGTTTGTAACATTAACTTGTTAGTTAAATATATCTCTGTCTTCCTTATGTACACTTGCTTGTGACTAATGTATGTTGCATTTTGTTTCTATACATACTGGTTCACTTTTGACCCGGCTTTGTATCAGGTGTTGTTGATCTCCACAGGCAGATACAGGCAGATTCTTGCTGGCAGTGACTTCAAAAAGGAGTCAGAGTCTCAGAAAAGTCGCCAAATCTAGGTATGATCTAATATATATGTATATGTATGTGTGTATATATATATATATATATATATATATATATATATATATGTGCGCATATGTGTGTGTATATATATATATATATATATATATATATATATATATATATATTATAATATATACATATTATAATATATATTGTGCCATGTTTCATATGCCTAGGTTATGAATACTGTGGTGAAATTTAACATTTGTCCTTGATAGACAGAACTAGTGCATGTAGAGATACAATGTTTTATGAACAACATCAATAAGTGATGCCAGTGCATTTCAGTGACCATTTAGGTGGTGATAATAAACTCTATTTATTCGTGTGAATATTTCCCTACGACTTATGTTCTGTAGTTAAATATATATGTGAATTTTTGTTTAACCTGTGCATGTTTCAGTAAGGCAGTGTAGCATTTTTACTTTCTTACTTGTGAGTAAAACCACAAGGGAGTTCCATTTCCTGACCCACCCCTCATATTCTGTGTTTTCACATTGACTACTCAACAGCTGAATACTTCAGCAAGAGCATGAAAAAAGGGCTATACTTTCAGCAAGATTGATAAACATGTTTTTCTTGGAAGTACAAATCTCACCCAGTGGAAAGTCCCACCAATGGCCTTCACGTTATCCTCCTGTACGCATGAATTTTGTCAGCAATCTGTATAAATTAATATCACACACGGTTAATAAAATCTAAATAATTAATTTAGAAGTATCAGTAGGGTAAATTAAAATCAGGATGACTAGATCAAACTGGTAGCTATAATAAAATGATCAATGATGACAGATTGATTGAAAATCTCTTGTACAAAGGATTTTCAATGAATTATTCACAAATATAGTACTTTATAACAAGTAGTTTCAATTGAGTGTCTTCTACAATGCTTAAGGATGTTAAGTATAATGTAACAATTACTTTCATAATAATCAATATCAACAAGGTATATTTACAACTTTTTATTTGTTACATTTTCTATCAGTCTACAGATAGTCATTAACAAACAACATTACAATTTTTACAAATCTTGGGGGATATTCTTGTAAGTAATATTAATAATATGATGTCACTTTGCTGGTGTAGTTTAGAAAGTGAAAGCAAATATCTGATTGGGCAATACCACATATTTTGTTTTGCAGCAGTTTCCACAAATGTCCCCCGTTGTACCTAAGAGAATGGGTACCTCTAGCCAAATCTCATAATTGAACAGGGCTGCTCATAATGAGTGTACCTGGCGTAGCGTCACATGACCGCCTCACATTTAGTCATATGACACCTTCTTCAGCTCAGAATGCTCGCTGCTGCTGAACCTCCCTGCCCATCACATTGAATGTGACTCGGTCAGGAGTACCTAACCCCCTTAAGCAGTTACTGACAGCACAATACAGACTATTTCCTGCTTTGTTTGGAAGTCACAATGATATACACTATGCAGAAACCACTGATGCATCAAATCTTTAACCTAGGACACTGTCACAGGCACTTAAACACATGCTGGCTACACTCCCAGTACTGCCACCAGCACCAAAATACATGGGGGCACCACACAGGGAACAATCTGAGTTGATGGAGGCATGGCCACATTACGGTAGAGGCATGGCCATCCACAGGCAGGCCTGGGCCCAGGTAGACTCAGGGTCAGGCACTTTGTACCCTCTCCAATCCCTTGTACTATTTTCCTGTTATCAAAATGCTCTCTGTATTTTTATCAGTCACTAAAACACTTTATTGTAAATTAGACACTCAAATTTTGTCTGCATTGTATATCTGTCACTCTGTAATGAAAATTGGTAAGTACAATAGGTTCTGCAGTGAATAGAAGTCCCCTAGGGCTGTGTGGTATCTGATTATTGCTTTTTGAAATAACAATATTATAACAACAATAATAATATTATATAACAACAATTTCATACATGTAGCCTAATTACTGGTTCAGTGTGCTGTTATTATATATGTAACAGCCCAGCACACAGACCAAACTGACAATAAAGTATGAATATTTGGTATCTCAGTAAATAATTAATTTTGTGGAAAGTAGTTAAGGGAAGAATTAACAAAAAACCCACAAAGTTGTTTTTTTCCCCTGTTAAATTTCCAAAAATGTAAAATATATCTATTCATCTATAGTGCTAAAGGAATGCTTTGTCTGTCCTGAATAAAAACAATCTAAAATTCACTTGGGAAGAGTAAAAAGCAAATAAAAGAGTTATCCCTGAAGAGAAAAATTGTGGCCTCCTGAGGTGAAAATGTGACACGGACTAGAGGCAGTGATAGGATCAAGCCACTCTTTACATCTACAGAGCAAATATTAAAAGAATTTCAAGCATCTCACATTCTATCAAGGTACAGTTAATTTTACTTATATATTTAAAAATGCAATTAGTAGCTCTTTTATATAAAACAACTTGTGACAATAGAATAATATTTGGAAAACAACCCTGTAAAATATTTATGACTACACATTGAAAAACATCCATCCGAAAAACATCCATCCAAGTAAAATTCCCATTGTAGAGAATTGTGCAAATAATACATACTTTCCTGACAATGTTATCACACAGTATAGCCATGACTAAGGGCTGAAAATTAAAAGGATAAGTAAAATTTTTAAATAGAAAT
Organism: Mixophyes fleayi; assembly: GCF_038048845.1. Taxonomy (NCBI): domain Eukaryota; kingdom Metazoa; phylum Chordata; class Amphibia; order Anura; family Limnodynastidae; genus Mixophyes; species Mixophyes fleayi. The sequence goes on along the minus strand of NC_134402.1, from coordinate 386,475,883 downwards.
TGAGATTTTTTTTATTTACAATTTCTCCCCTTATGGGAGAAATATATTGCCTAAAATTCATACAAGACTATTCACCCTTTTGCTACCAGTGTGTTATGGAGATTTTGTACTTCAGGTGGCCCAGTCATTATTCACTATTGTGATGTATTAGGACTAATGAATATGGCTCTTTGTCACGGAAACAAGTAGGAGATGGTAGCTACTTGCCAGTATTTACACTACTGAGCAACACTGGTGTTCACCAGGGACAACTTGAAGGAGGTTTGGACTTTGATGCTAGGGGCGCGCAGGTTGCTGTTCTCCGAATCCATTACTAGTGAAGTAGGTGGGTGAAGAGAGAGTGGTAATACAGTTGAGTTCAAAGCCAGCCAGAAGCCAAACGGAAGCTGCAGGACAGAATCGAACCCAAGAGAGTAGTCAAACCAAACCAAGTCAGGAGCCAAGAAACTAGAGGGATGCTGGGAACAGGGAACAGGAAAACAGTAGCTGAATACAGGAACTGGGGAGAGTGCTGGAGCAGGATTGATCTAATACTATTGGTGCCAGAGTATCCTTTATATAGACGGGCTAATTACGGTCTGTCAGAGACCACTGCTAGAGCTCAAAATTGTGTCCCGTTGCCCGACAATGGGAAGTGCATATGCAGCAGTACTGTAAGGACGGCCAGGGAGGAAGCATCTCCTTGCTAAGCAACGGGATGTGCCCCAATCAACAGAGACAGACAACCGTCCCTGTGAGGTGTAGAAACGATGATGGCTTCTGCCACTTTTATTATACACAAAGATTCTGATTTGGAGTTGAATTTAATGATGCCCTTGTTATGCATGAGCAAAGATGTGTGTACACACTTGTGTTTCTACATCTAAGATATATGTAGACTTACATCATCATTATCAACTGCACCCAGTTTGTGTAGGTGCAGAATTTACATCCCGTAGCTAATGCATTTCAAAATATTTTTAACTCAAAAAAAGACAATTATTGAAGGTGTGTGCATATTGCTGTATTCTTTTATTACACTTACATGTCCCTAAACCACCTCACGAAGCTCAAAGGTCTGCAAGTAAAAGATATAACTGCACGTTGTGTGTAGTTTGTCTGGGTATGGGTAAAGAGGTAGGTAGTCACAAATGAACCAGTGCAATGAGACATTAAGGTTATAACAAATAAAAGGAAGTAGTCATTACATTCTCTAGGGAATACATATAATGTCCTGATTCTGCCCGGCAGGGGATCCAGAAGGAGAAGGGCATGGTCTATAAAGATTTCTTCCCAAGACTCAAGGGGTAGTTCTCTCTGTTGGGGAGCATGCCTGGTAACGTCTTTCTGTAAAGAACCATGGGGCCCATATCCTATTTATGTCAAAATACATTTTTATGTCACGCAAATGCAAAACCATTCTCCACTTGTCGCATATGCCTACTACCCCATATGACATATGACACTTACCCTACCTCACAATGTCATATATCATATGTGATAAAGGGGGGAGGTAGTGGAGAATGATGGGAAAGTATATGTGGCAAGGAGAGAGTGGGTAAGGTATATATGACATGTCCTCTTGCCATATATGTCTCCCACCATTGTTAATCTGTGCCCCAAGATCACCCACTCCACAGTTCCTACCCTTCGGTGGAGGAGGGCACTGGTACTCCCATTTTATCATGCTCCAACTCTGATGACTGCCACTAATGACATCAACGGCACTCTGCATAGATCATTCTCATCATGGAGCAGAAGCATGAGCTGTTGCAGTATAGGGCAATTTATTATTATTATTATTATTATTATTATTGTAGATTTGTAAGACGCCACAGCGCTCCGCAGCTATGTACAGTAGGGGAAGGGCATACATAGAACAAGGAAATACAAAATAAATTCAGGCATGAAAACAAAGGGTATGGAGGACACTGGTCAATAGAGAGCTTACATTTTAAGTGGAAGAGGGCACAGCAGAAACAAGAGGAGCGAGTGTGGCTTAGAGTGGAGATTGGGACAGCTGTGAGGGTGTATTAGTGTGAATAGTATCATCAGGGATAAGGTAAACTGATAGGTTTTTATAGAACGCCTAAAGATTTGAAGACTGTGGGAAAGCCTGATTGGGCGTGGTAGGGAATTCCATAATTGAGGAGCAGCATGGGAGAAATCTTGTAGGCATGATTGAGAGGTGGTTACCAGAGACGAGACAAGGCATAGGTCAGGGGTAGATCTAAGAGAATGCGAGGGAGAGTATTTTGATGTAAGATTTCAGAATTTCAGATGTATTAAGGGATGGTGTTGTTGAGGGCTTTATAGGTAAAGGTGAGTCATTTGAATTGGATTCAGGAGGACACAGGGATTGTAGGGATTTGGAAAAATGGTGCAGCAGATGTGCAGTGGTGAAAGAGGAAAATCAGTCTTGCCTCAGTCTTGCAGCAGCATTTTGGAGCCTATTCTGGCAATGTTTTTAAGGTGGAATCAACAGGGCTCGGTGAGGAATAAAGCAGAAGGTGGAGTCAAGTGTGACACCAAGGCAGCGTGCTTGGGAGACTGAGGAAATTCTGATGTTATTGACAGTGAGAAAGATGTGCGGGGAAGGGTTGTGAATCTGGCAGGAGGGAAGATAAGACAGGCTGTAGGGTGAGATGATGAGATAATTGTTGTCTGGCACTGGACCCGCTGACTACTGTGGCTGGTGTTGGCGGGCGCCATCTTGCCTGTCTGAACTGCACATGTGCAAAACCAACCCTTTTCAAAACTCCTTCCATTCATCTGATTGATTGCCTGTCAGCCCTGTCTATTTAAAGCACTTGTTTACTTACCTGAGTGCCAGATCTTAAGGTCTCTTCTCCTGTGAAGACGTGTTCCAATCTGACTCCTGTTCTCCTGCTGCTGCTGCTGAGCACTTTAACCAATACCTGCTTTCAGATATCCGATGTTTCAGCTCTATCCTGCTGCAGAGTATTACCACCTTTACCTGCTTTCAGCTCTCCAGTGTTACAGCATTATCCTGCTGCAGAGTATTACCACCTTTATCTGCTTTCAGCTCTCCGGTGTTACAGCGTCATCCGGCTGCAAATTGTTATCCCCTACACCTGCTCCCAGCTCTCCGGTGAGTCAGCACTATCATGCTGCAGAGTGATACCACTAATACCTTTTCTCAGCTCTCCACTGTTACAGCAATTTCCTGCCGCAGAGTGTTACCACCTACACCTGCTCCCAGCTCTTTGGTGTGTCAGCATCATCCTGCTGCAGAGTGTTACCTGCAATACCTGTTCTCAGCTCTCCAGTGCTACAGCATTATCTCGCTGCAGAGTATTACCACCTTTACCTGCTTTTAGCTCTCCGGTGTTACAGCGCCATCCGGCTGCAGAGTGTTACCACCTACACCTTGTCCCAGCTCTCCAGTGTGTCAGCACTATACTGCTGCAGAGCATTACCACCAATACCTGTTCTTGGCTCTCCGGTTACAGCATCACCCCGCTGCAGGGTATTTCTATTAGTCGCCATCTCCTGCACATCCATGCTTCTGTTCTCTATCTACTGGCAGACCATCGCACTTCCTCATGATCCTGACCCTAGGGGCCTCCTATCTCCACAGGACCTCTGTGCCTCATCTATCTGCAGAATATACTCCTCATTATTACTCATATCAACAACCATCTTACTCCTGTGACTTGGTTCTCCTCTCAGTCTCACTTGGGACCCTCCTACAGAACCACGACCTGCAGTTAGGGAACTGCTAATTCCAAACTCCCTTGCAAGGGTCCTGGGTGAATACCATCCTCTCCATTATACTCTACGCCTCTTGGAGGGTAGCATCAACTCAAGCAGACCATACGGGTTCTTCCAGACCCTAGAGCGTGACAAATGTAGAGACTTCATCTTCAGTTACTGAAAAGAATCAATAAAGAGTGGATCAAGGGAGTTAATGTGAAGGTGGGTGGAGTGTGTGAAATCTGGCATTGGCTGAGAGGGAGGAAGAGGGAGGAGGTGCAGATGGGCAGAGAAGGAAGTTGAAAGTCGCAAAGAGGTTACGTGGCTTAGAAGACTGGGTGGATGTTAGAGATTTAAAGAATGTTTGTTTGGCAATTGAAATGCAGTGCTGTCAGCTGAAAAGATGAATTTGTAGTTTAGGAAATCAAGATAGGAGCAATATTTTGTATAGTAGTGCTCTGCAGTGCGGGAACACTTTTGTAAGTAGCCTGTCTGTTTGGTGTGCCATGGTTGGGATTTGGATTTTTGGAGACTGTATGTGGTAGCTGGAGCTGCTTTGTCTAGGGCTGAAGTGAGTGTTTTGAAGAGGTGGCCTGATTAGGGCAGGACAATGCTGACATAAGAGGCAATAACTGTTTTAGTGACGATAAGAAGTGGATTGGGTTAGGGGCACTTAGGTGTTGTTGTGAACATGTGGATTTGGGTGCAGAGGGGAGGACATGAGGTAAGGTGAGGCTGCAGGAAAGGATTTTGTGGTCGGAGAGTGGGAATGCTAAGTTGGTGAAACTAGAGATGGAGCAGTAGCAGTAGAAGACAAGGTAAAGGGAGTGGATGGGAGATGAGGTCCACTCGGAGGAAGTAAGTGAAAGAAGTTTAGTAATAGAAGAACAGTGGGATTGTCAATGGGGATGTTGAAATCGCCTAATAAGAGAGTAGGCAGGTCAAGGGATAGAAAATAAGTGAGCCAGGCTGCAAAGCCTCTATAGCGCCACTAATTCTGCTACGGGATTAGTGGCGCTATATAAATAGCTGCTGATGATGATGATGGGGGGCAATAAAGGACAGCAACATGAAGGTAGAGAGGATAAAACAGACCGATAGTGTGGACTTCAAAGGAAGAGAATGAGAGTGAAGGTTCATAGGGTATGACTTGGAGAGTGCAACTTGGAGGAAGAAGAATGCCTACTCCACCACCTTGTCTGTTTCTGTGCCTGGGGGTGTGACTGAGGATGAGTCCCCCATAGAATAGAGCTGCAGGGGATGTAGTGTCAGAGGAGGTGAACCAAGCTTCTGTAATGGCCAGGAGGTTGAGGGAATTAGAAATGAATAGATCATGAATGGATGCAAGTTTGTTAAAAACTGTGTAATGCAGTAATCTGTCCCAATCTCCATTTAATGTAGCCCTGGAAAAAATTCTGAAAGTGGTCTCATGTGGTACAATTGGCATCAGGTGGGGCCAAGCAAGCGTTACAGCATAGTAATGGCGCACCTTCCAAACTCTTCCTTTTCTCTTCAAATACACTAGTCATGTCTCACACACCTAATTGCATACTGCTCCCCCATCGCAGGCAGAGATGCATGAAAAGGGACATACTGTATATCACAACTGTTATGGCAATCTGGATAAAGTCCCCAAAAATTAGGACTGCCCTGACAGAATCAAGACAGTTTGCATATTATGTTTCCCTTTCCTACTTATTCTTGCAGATTTCACTACCTGCTGCTGTCGAGCAATGAGAGAACATTCTAGGTCTCCCTCCCACAAGCAGCTCAAACATTAAATCAATATCAATATCACCCACATTTAATAAATAGGCCTCTTCACCCCACCCAGCCCCAACTTTAAATTAATATTGCTCACAGTTAATAAATAAGCCCCCCCCCCCCACAGCTCCCTCATATATTACAATCGACTCCACACTGCATTATTAGCCCCTACAATATGTTATTGGTCCCAATTAACTCCATATTACAATAATAGCCCTCACATTTAAAAACAAGAGGTTCCGTATTAAATGAATAGCCTCCACCAGCTGCTACATTACCTAATAGCTCCCAATAGCCCTTACACTATATTAATAGCTACCGCCAGTCAACATATTACAATATTGCATTATTAACCTCACTACATTACTTTAATCCCTCCCAGAGCCGGCGCTACCACTAGGCAAACCTAGATGGTTGAGTAGTGTACCAGAGATTAGGGGGTGCCTAAAACACGACATAATAAAAGACATAATGAATGCAGTGGGAAGCACACATAGACATATGGCACTTGTCCTATATGTAATGATAAATGGAATGGGAGGAAAATAGGAAAGGAAAATAGGGGTAGCATGGTGGCTAAGGTGTTAGCGCTTCTGACTTACAGCATTAGGATCATGAGTTCAATTCCCGGCCATGGCCTTATCTGTGTGGAGTTTGTAAGTTCTCTCCGTGTTTGCGTGGGTTTCCTCCGGGTGCTCCGGTTTCCTCCCACACTCCAAAAACATACTGGTAGATTAATTGGCTGCTAACAAATTGACTTTAGTCGTGTGTGTGTGTCTGTTTGTGTGTGTGTGTGTGTGTGTGTCTGTGTGTGTATGTTAGGGAATTTAGACTGTAAGCCCCAATGGGGCAGGGACTGATGTGAGTGAGTTCTCTGTACAGCGCTGCAGAATTAGTGGCGCTATATAAATAAATGGTGATGATGAGTGGTGAGCCTTATAGGACAGGAAGCTGTTCCCCACTGTCAGCAGCACATTTACTATAGTGGATGTTTTCCGTGGAATGAACCAGCCCCAATACTAAGGCCAGCACTGATAGATAAGACTGAACCCACCAGACACATACACACAGACACTATCCATTTAAAATATAAATTTGTTTAGATCTTCATACCAACAATGCAGAATGAGACCTTTATGTATGTCCATGACAAAGGTCCAACTGCGACCAAAACGTTAGAATAAAGACTGTTCATTTTCATTTTTAAATAAAGACTGCATGTTGCAGTGATTTTACATACACACAAACACACACACACACACACACACACACACACACACAGATATATGTTTTTTTTACAAGTGGATGATTTGCTTGATAAATGCAGCTGGCTGCAGCAACATATGCCACACAGAAGCAGAGGGCTTGTTTTAATCTGCACACAAGAAAAGCAAAAGTAGGACAGTGGAGATTATGAGAGGTTGAACAAATTAGCCTAATTTTTCATACACATGGAATCTTGACCTTGATAATGTTAGGTTACATAAGCATTTACAGCAAAGCAGCTATCTGGGGAAAAACAACAGAATGTTTACAAGGTCATGAAGGAAGCTATTCTAGGAAATATTCTTATTGAATTAAATTAATTTAAAAATAAACTATAAATATAACACAGATATATCACTGTGTATTATTACGTCACATACTTGATTTGAAATATAACTCACAAGTTCTAATTATAATTATCATAAAATAATAAATAGCAAAGACCGGAACATAACACTCCTTATTGCATTTTGAATCAATAGTGGAAGGGAAAAAAATAACAAAACTGAACTTTCTGCCCTGTCTTATTGGTTATAATTTAGTGATACTTGTCATGTGTGTAAAATTTGGATATACTCTAATTATATGTGTTATAGAGATTTCCTTGAAACCCTATCATGACTTCTAATTTATGATGTAATAGTTTGTTCTTTAATTTTCATTTGTAGTGTGACACATTATGTATATAGATATTTTTGTTCATTGCTGTACAGGGGACATTTTACTGTTGTTTATGTTTTTGGTCTGAGGTCACGCTGCACCAATGAATGAGATATTTTATACCATCTGTAACTTCTGGAAAGGTCACTAGTACTACAGACTGGCGTGTAACTGTCCTTATTAGGACTACATGAGCTAATTAAACATCACTGCTTCAAGATCCTGCTATGACGACTACTTACCAGTACTGTAATTCCTATGACCCACAGATTAGACCAATCAAATCCATTATCCGGCTGTTCTGAGGTTGGGACCCTGCATCCAGTACCAACGTTCTGCCTGCTACCTGCAGCTCTGGCTGTGATAGGCCAGAGGGAACTATCCAGAGCAACCCTGATCTGAAGGCAAGAGGTCAGGTGTACCAGCCCAGGTGCCCAGCAAGGGGATACCCTAGCAGCGAGAGTTAACCAGAAGAAAGCAGTCCTAGGTGCCGATGAAGGAGCCTAGTAGTGGCAGCAGGAAAAGCTACTCCTACTGCAGTTAGAGGGCACATTTGGTATAAAGAAAAGGGGGCGGAGGCAAAGCAATCCCAGCCGCTCCCCAGCAACACACGGACAGGGTGTCATTGGAGGTCCATCATGTCACAGATTTTTGAGAAGAGATTATCACGGTGGCTTAGTGGTTAGTGCTTCTGCCTCACAGCACTGGTGTAATGAGTTTGATTCCTGACCATAGCCTTATCTGTGTGGAGTTTGTATGTTCTCCCCATGTTTGCGCGGGTTTCCTCCGGGTGCTTCGGTTTCCTCCCACATTCCAAAAACATACAAGTGGGTTAATGGACTGCTATTACATTGCCGTTAGTCTCTCTCGGTCTGTGTGTGTTTGTATGTTAGGGAATTTAGACTGTAAGCTCCAATGGGGCAGGGACTGATGTGCTTACACTCTGTACAGCGCTATGGAATAAATGGAGCTATATAAATAGCTGATGATGATGATGGTAGATTTTTTTGGTCAATTTGTGTCATTTATACTGTCTATTTTGATTAGTAACTATGTGGGCTGTCAGCTTATATGCTCATCAGTGAGTCTATTCTCACATGACTTACACTAGGTAGTTGGCGTACACCTGTGTGACCTCTGTCCTATTAGGTCTCTTTGGTGGGTGACTATTAGTTAGTTGGCTATTACTATCACTATCTACTGCTTTTCATGCTAACCACTGCTTCTCTTTTAGGTCTCACTCCTGCGTGCTTTGGATAATGGAGAAGGGGCTCAAATAAAATATTTCTGGGATGAAGAAATGGTCAAAGAGGCATTTTAAGAGGCAGCAAAAAAATATTTTTGAAATATTTTTAAAACAAATCTGATATTGTGTATATTATTAAATATACAACTATTCAGAAACACTGTGATGCTACACTGTGAAGTCATGGCTGAAGATATGTTTGAGCAACTTGTAAGTTGTTGCTAATAAAATCTGGATACAAGGTTGACTTAGGGTTACTCTGTAACAGGTACGAACAGTAATAACTGACCCTTCCCACCAGAGGACGGACGTGGTAAAATATGTGTGGGGTTTAAAGATCTAAACCACTGTGGACCTCATTAATTAAGGAATGCAAAGCAAACGGCATGTGCATTTTTTTTTAAAATGTACATTAATCGTGTATACGCATATCCACATTCCACAAGAAGCAGATCTAAAGAAACGTTCCTTGAAGATTACGGTAATAAGTCAATTACATGATGTAAAACTGGCGCATTTAGCAGTGCTTTACCTACTACTTCCCTGTTGCTGTCTTGGAGAAACACGACCTGTGCGTCCCTTTTGGCAAAATCCATACCTCCTTGCAGGGATTCCTGGCCCAGACCAGGGGTGCGTTAGACTCTGCGCCTCCACGTTCGGTTGTGCCAAATTCCAGCTGTGTACAGAGAATGTTGTAAAATTTTTCTCTAGTATATGTCATGAAAAATAAGTAAGTAAACAACATATATCAGTAAAATGTCAGATATAAAGGACCACACTTTCAGTAGAAAGGTAAACAAGTATATGCATGTTGTTCTAGAAAACATTTTAAACATTTCTAAAGGAAGCAGTAATGAGGGAATAGCTAAATCATTTTTAAAAGATATCTTAGCTGTCCTGACTATGCCGCTAAACGGGCGCCTGCCTCCCTGCAGAATCGGCATCCCGCTGCTTAGGTACGCTTTGCCGTTCCATTCGCATGCTGAGCTTGGCAACCGTCGCATAGCAACATGACGCTGTTCCTGTTTGCCATCAGTACGCATGCGCAAGGCACCACGGTCTGTTGCCCTGCGACTACCCGGCGATTGGATGCGGTTTTCCCGCCGATTGAAGCACCTATCAGGGATCTCTCTCCTCTATTTAAGGAACTCACTGAGGCCATTTGCTTGCCAGAGTATTTGGTCTTCAGCCTTGCTCCAGCGTTTGTTCCTGTGATATTGCTTATTGGATTCTGACCCAGGCTTGTTCCTGACTTCTCCTTTGGTTCCTGATTTTGGCTCAGAGTGATTATTGGTACTAACCCGGCTTCCTGACCATTCTTCTGCTTCTGATTTGACTATATCCGTATTTCTGGTTCTGACCCGGCTTGCTGACTATTCTTTCATCCTGCATCCTGGTGGGCCATCACCGCTGCCTCAATTGTTACCTCGCCAGTTAACTGATACCGAGGGCTGCAACCTGCACATCCCTTGCAGTGAAGTCCATACCTCCTAAAAACCGGGGGCGTGTTAGACTCCGCGCCTCAGTACTCAATAGCGCCAACTGTTGGCAGATATCACCAACTCCATCTTGTGATTCTGACATTATCTCTATGGATTTACTTTGTTCACACATTTTCCAAGCCCCGCAGTATTCAGAAGTGGTACATTAAGTGAAACTCTTTGCAAAGGTTCATGTTATGCTGAACCCACCAGTAGTAGCCAGAGGACTGCTACTATTTGGAGGCACATTCTTTTTTGTGTGGGGGGAGGGGGTATTAGGCCCATGATGTCAGACAACTGTGAAATGGGAAACTTTGCCTAGGGCTAGGGTAAGTGATATTATGGAAAGAAAGACTTTCTGAGGACTACACTTTTATGCTGGAAAACAAAATAATTAATATTAAAACTACATTATAACAAGAAGGTAATTAAATTCTTCAGTGGGCTGGTATTGGCCTCCTGCCTCCTCCACTTACGACCTCCTTCACAAGGCCCCCCTCCATGGTCTCTTTCTCTTGAATCTCCTCCGCTATCTCCAGGGATTTCTCCCAGGATTCAGTCTTGATGTCTTCCTCCAGGAGTGCGAAAAGGGCTAGGTAGGGGAGTGGGGAAAGGGACATCTCCTGGGCATCCTCCCTGTCCTCCTCCCTTTCATCCTCCTGGGCCTCCTCCCTCGCCTACAGATGTTCCCCGGCAGCATTGACGGGGGGGTTTTATTGGAAGAAATATGACACACTAGATTAATTATAAAGGTTTTCTCTGTCTCACACATACATAGAGACATACAGATAATGTAAGGCTGCAATGTACAATAACCAATACTACACAAGTACCATCATTGGCCAAATAAACACACTTCTACAGAACTTGCATGTGGACTTGACCTGGGAGGTTTATATTAATCACATACTTATTCTGAAACATCACTATTACATAGCAGGCCCTGTACTTTGTTCAATGAAGGTTTTTACAAGCAATATTGCTTTGTAGTTGCCCAGATATAACAGTAATTGTGTCTTGAAAAATATAAAAACGAATTTGATTAATTGTAAAGTTATGCCTAGCAATTTTACCCCTGCAATCTGAAAGGAGTGTTTGCTGCCTTCTCCTCAGATTGCTCCAGCATCTTTACATGTGTACAATGCTGTGTCTGAGGCAGAACTTGTGCCACAGGCACAGTCTTCTTCTCCTCGCTGCTTATGTACCAAGCTGCGGCAACAAAGCAACAATCCATTGTTGCAGTAAGTACATACTTGCCTACTTTTCGGCACTTCAGTCCGGGAGATCCCGGACAGGGGACGTGACCAGAGAGCGGGAGGTGGCGGGGCGCGGTCAAATCGAATCGCATTATTTTGGCCAGGTATTTGCCAGATGCGGGAGAATTGCCTGCTCTTCCAGGAGTCCGGGAGACCGACCCGGATTTCAAGACTCTCCCAGACATTCCGGGTGAGTTGTTAAGTATGAGTAAGTACCCGCAGCTTGGCACGGGAAAAGGTTGCTGGCTTCATGTTTGCAAGTCAATGAGATTGGTTCTCAGGCCATCATTCAGCCCTGCCATTTCGTGATTTAGGAGTTCAGAATTCAGAGCTTCTAAATTAGTGGAATAACTATGTATGATTTCTAAAACATCTCTTACTTTACAGTCTGCCCTCCATTGTGTTCTGTTGGTGAGTACAAGAACATACTGTATGTTAGACAGTTTATAGGCCCTAAATACTTTTTACTAATGATTGCCTTTTTACCTGTTTAGATTAGTGTCTGATAAACAGCTGCCAGGACAGAGTCAAGGCTCTGGCTTCTCAGCTTCTGCCTTGCCTCTTTTCTACAGGATGCCTAGGTAAAATTCAAATCAAGACACAGATATGCTGGTTGCTAAATTTATATAGTACAATATTTTTTTTTACAATTTTTATAAAAGATGACCCCACCGATTTCATGTGATTTTTTTTTTTTAGTTTTTAACTAAATCTACTAATATGATGCAAAAACGTGGAAGTTATTGAGTCAAACATAGATGTTTATGTTTTTGTTTTTTTCATTCACTATGTTAGTTGAAGATGCTGATACAGTGGAAGAAGAGGAGGACCCGGTGGAGAACATCCATAATGTGGAATAGACAAATATGAATGAGGAAACACACTTCATTCTGCACTTCATCTCTTATCTGATCTAGGCAGCGTAATCTACCTGATGTTCTCTCTTGCTTGTTCTTGGAGCGTTGTCAGTTGGGTGGCATCTGGACACTTGGAGTCCTGTATTTAAAATGTGCAAAAATTTTATTATTTACAATCATATACTAGCCTCTACCAGCCATGTCTAGTATTTAGCATTCTAGTCACCGGCACACAATACAGAGATCATGCCCCCCACAAGCTATTACATCAGCTTCCCCCGCTAGCCACTACATCCCCCGAGCCATTTTTATCAACCCCCGCCAGAAGGTTTATGACTCCCACCATCCATTTCATCACCCACCCACCCAACCCAACCACTCATTTGCTTACCCCCCCCCCCCCCCCCCCGGCAATTCATTAACCCTCTCCAGCCAATTTGTTAACCCCATAGTCAATTCATTATCCCCCTCAGCCAAATCATTAACCCAACCCAGTCACTTCATTAACCCCCCTCAGTCACTTCATTAACCCCCCAGTCACTTCATTAACCCCTCCCAGTAAAATCATTAACCCCCCAGTCACTTCTTAACCCCTCCCAGTGAAATCATTAAGCCCCCAGTCACTTCATTAACACCTCCCAATGAAATCATTAACTCCCCCAGTCTCTTCATTAACCCCTCCCAGTGAAATCATTAACCCCCCCATCACATTAACCCCTCAGTCACTTAATTAACCGCCTCAGTCACTTTATTAACCGCCCCCTCATTTACTTCATTAACCCCTCCCAGTCACTTCATTAACCCCCCAGTAACTTCATTAACCCCTCCCAGTCACTTCATTAACCCCTCCCAGTCAATTAATTAAACCCCCAGTAACTTCATTAACCCCCCCCAGTCACTTTATTAACCCCCCAGTCAACTCATTAACCCCCCTAGCCACTTCTTTAACCCCCCTCCCCCTAACCATCAAGCAGTTAACAGTTATTAACCCCCCCAGTCATCTCCCTCCTCCTCTTCCCTTATATTTAACAAATAGAACTTATCTTGAAGTCTTCTGCTCCTCTTCTCTCTGGCACTTCTGTCTTCTTGACAGACAGCAATCAGCACATTCCATGCTGTCAGCTGCCCTGTCAGTGCAGCGCGGGCTCTGTGACTAGTGTGTAGTGTGGTCATCTCACATGACCACACTAAGCTTAGCACCCAGCTGCCCTGTCAGTGCAGCTCGGGCTCTGTGGCTAGTGTGGTCATGTGATCAGCTCACATGACCACACTAAACTAATAGGGCAGCTAACAGCATCGAATGTGCTGTTAGCTGCCTGTATCAGTGTGATTATATACATTGACAGTCAAGACCGCCCCCTAGAGACCCAGCGCGCCAGGCTGCAGCCTGATCAGCCTAATGGTTGATAAGGCCTTGACCATAACCCATCTCCTTCACACTTTCCAACACGCTGACACAATCCTAACCCATATCCTTCACACTTTCCAAAACAATGACACTATCCTGACCCATCCCACTGACCTCATTGCACAATATGTCACCAATATGTAACCCTGCCCCAAAGCCATGATTCCCCTATTGCCCCTCTGCCACATGCTACAACTTCTTCCGCTATGACAAGTATCCTCTCCTTCAGTTATGACACATTTGCTCACTGCTGCCCCTCTGCCAAATTTCTCTCGTCCGGCCCCTATGCCCCAATCTTTCCATCCTTCCCAACTTTACCCTCCTTATCATTCCCTGATTTATCCCCCTTATCCTCTCCAGGTTTATCCTCAGTCTCCTCCCCACAATTACCCTTAGTATCCTCCCCAAGTTTACCCCGTAGCCCCACTGCCATCTCCAGCCCCACTGTCCTCTGCTGCTCCACTGTCCTCTGCTGCCTCACCGCCATCTCCAGGCCCACTGCCCTCTGCTGCTCCACTGCCCTCTGCTGCCTCACTGCCATCTCCAGCCCCACTGCCCTCTGCTGCTCCACTGCTCTCTGTTGCCACAAAGTCCTCTGCTGCCTCTCCAACCTCTGCTGCCCCACAACTGTAATCCACATCACAGGTAACCAGAAGCCACTGCTACTAATGTTGGCCCAGGGGGCAAGCGTGGGCGTACAAAAAAATATAATAATTAGCATGTGTGCTTTTTGTTTCTCACTTTTTGTTGATTGTTTGCACTAATACAAAAAAAATAAGAAAAAAATGTTTCCTTGCTTTCTGTCCTTTTACTTTAAGCATTACATCTGAAGCAAAATCCAAAAGGTAAAGCATGTAAAGCATGATGAAATCCCATATTCTTTATAGCTGGAATAGCCGCAAAAGTGTTGGGAATCCAATGAAGAGTAACAAGAAAGAAAAAAAATAGTAATGAGTAATTAAGCATACAAACAATTAGGGAGATCTTTTAACATGATATGGTGCTACTGTAATGCCAACAATATTTGACAATTGATTCTACAAGTACACTATAATGCAATGAGTGTGAAAATTTTGCAAAGGTGGTAGACCTACTATTTATGACTACAGTGTATACCAATGTATTTAGAACAAGAAGTGTTACTTGTAAATAATGTTGTGATATAAAATAGTACCAAATAGCCACCATGTGGCCTCTGTTGCAATTTCTGCCATATACCTTGCAGATGTTGTAGTCATCTTGTACATTATACAGGATAAACATGCTTACAAGTAGTATAGATCTATTAATACTCTTCTCCAACGTTCTGTCAAATAGTCCAAAATATATAACAGTAAGGATGAAATGAAATTTAAGAAACATGACAATTTCATTAAAATAATAATAATTATAATATTAATAATAAAAAAGTTAATTACAAATGTACTACATAGGCATACATAGTACATGCATGCAAGCGTGTAGGAACTAGACAACATGAACACAGCATTTAAAACAGATAAGCATTGGTAATTTTCACAGTCATGTTTTAAAAATGTTACAAATGTCTGAAAATCAGAGACAATTTCAACATTCATCATCATCATCAGCTATTTATATAGCGCTATACAAACTATAGAACATACAAACTCCACACAGATAAGGCCATGGTCAGGAATTGAACTCATGACCCCAGTGCTGTAAGGCAGAAGTGCTAACTACTAAGTCACTGTGCAAGTACACATATGCAGTGCTTGTAAAATATACATGAATGCACCTACCACTTTGATATACAACAATCCTCAAACCCTCAGCTAACACTACTATAAACAATCCTTTTGCTGAAATGACACAATAGCATCTACGTCTGGCAGTCTTGCTGTATAAGGTGATGAGTGTGTGCAGGTGAATAGTCCATTCTCCTAGTAGTTGATGAGGATGTGAATGCTGTGTTTGGTCATGATTATCATCCATGAAATAGACTTTACCCGAGCAGGTGCAAACCTTACGCCTAAAAAACAGCGTACGTCTGCGTGTGCTGGAGTTGGAATCTCACATATCTGCAGGGGAACGCCTTTATTGTACATTGACTATGTGTATTCTTTTCTTCCCCACTCTGTTCCACCCCGGAATCCTAAGCTGTCGTAAATGTCCCCTGCACTTGAATTGGAAGCTGCTGCGTTCTGAGGCGTATAGTCCGGTTCTGGGCATGCGCAGGGTATTTGTGAACATTATAAACAATGTATTGCCAGTTACGCTCTTTAATAAAAAGATCTTAATATATATAGTTTGGAGCAGAGAAGGGAAAGGGGGACTTTCAAATATATGGTTACATGTATCTTTGAAATACGGTGCTTACCAAATGCAAATTCTGCGTCTACACGAGATGGGTGCAGTTTTTTAGCGGATTATATTGATTGCTGAATATTAGCTCAATACACATCTCAAAACTAGATTTGGGTTTGCATGTTTCTTAAAATGATTATAAGTCAAAATACAGACAAGGAAACGTAAGTATGCAGACACATATCTGTGAATACGTAAAAGAGCATCTTGTAAGTTTACCCCTTTAGAGAGTAAAGTGCAAAGGGATGCAGAGCTTTCCTATTTGACTGCATGGCATATTAATAAGTATTACACCCATATTACAGTCATAGGGCCTGAGTCATTAAGGCAAAAAAGGAGTAAATGTTCTCTGGGACAAACCATGTTACAACTTAAGGGGTGCAAATTAGTTTATTATTTTGCACATAAGTTAAATACTGGCTGTTTTTTCATCTAGCACACAAATACTTGTTAGCTTTATTATTACACTGAAATTTAAAGTTGATCTAGGACATGTCCTACCCCAAGTATAAATCTGTCCCAACATTTTAAATTTACCTCCCCCTCCAATGCAACATGGTTTTGCCCAAGTGCAAATGTTACTCCTTTTTTATGCTTTGCTCTCCTTAATGACTCAGGCCCATAGTGCCCTTTAATCTGTGCGCCTGATTTTGCAGGTTTGCAGTTCCAATTGCAAATGCACATGGTGAAAAGAATGAAAACATCCCTTCAATGTCCTGCTAATTACCACTTCATTCAGTCTCAGATTCCAAGATCAGCACTTTGGGCAGGTTTCTTTTTTCTCAGCCCACAAAATGAATGCTTCCATCCTTCCAACTATTTCCACTCTTTAAAGCATAAATATCCATTGTTAAATATCAGCTCAAAAGTATCCCAAAAAAACTAAAAGTATACTATGTAGCCAATATTTGTATTCCTCAGTTGCTTTCATCAGACTGCCATTGGGAAATAGGGAGTTATGAATAATTAAAATGAAAAAAAAAATGGATTTCTTTCTCCCTTTTCCAATGTATTGTTTTTAACCTACACATACTACATGTGCTTACTTTATTCCCGGTTTGTGATCATTGATCAAATAGCAAATGTAATGTAATTACCACGAAAATCTTTAACAACAGTCATCTCCATAAAGGCGTTTTCATGTGGAAAATCATGGCACAGCAGCAGAGCAGACAGATAAACGGGATATTGTTTCCCCTCTTAGGGATTAAGAGCAAACTTGTGATATAAGGTGGAAAAAAATCTTACAAATTTACCCACATGTGAACATTCACAATAGAAATGATGGAACCCATGTCTACTTTATTGAGTTCAACTACAGCTTCCTTTGCAATGGTTAGGTAAAGTATTTTAATAATGATACCAAATCGAAAAGAAAACATAAATATGTATCTGTGGTGCTCCCAGATGCTTGCAAACGCCCAGACCTGTCATAGATACCACTTACCATACCCAAATCACTTTCACCGATGTTCTGAGGTATTCTGAGGTGTTACATTTATTCAGAAAATGTGATTCAAAGAATGAGACTATGTGACAAGCATTGCCTGGAAATAACTTTCTCCAAAAACCACATTATTTCTTGGATATTATTAAAGATATTCCATCTGGGAGGACCATAATCTTCTCCCATTCTCATACTTTCCTCTTTAAGTTATTTTAGATAATACTATGAACTCTCTAGTATGTCCTTACGTTTCTCTCCATTCTGTCATACTTCTCTGGAGACAATTGTTCACTTTCCAACTAGATGACATGTCTGCTTAGTTCAGTAAGAGTTGTGGGCAACATACACCTCATAAAAGGGAGATGTACTTTCTTTGGAATCACCATTCAGCTCACCATTTTTAACAAGCACATGGTGTGACAGCAAACAAGGAGGAGAAGAGAGAAAAGGAAGGCAGCTGGAATTTATTTCTGTACTTTTTGGAGATGGGCTTTTGCTTTTGGCATTACCTACAAATAAGATTTAAGATGGCAGTGCAAGTACTTGGAACCTTGTGGGTAGCGTTCACAAAATAAATATAAATATATATATATATATATATACATATATATATATATATATATATATATATAAATATATATATATATACATATATAGAATCTGAATCTATATGTACACATTTAAGATTCCAATGTGTAAGCATTGACAGTCTGTGTAATGCTAAGCACTAATTATACCTGTTTAAATGTTTGGCAGCAGTGTGAAGTCAGAAAGTAAGGAATGGACTGCAATAGAGGCTGAAGGTCTGGGAATGTTCTCTCCTTCTTCCCCCCTCTGGCTCCCTTGATTGCAGATTTCAAAAACCGTTTCACGACAGTCAATAGTCTACCATTCCTTGGCTACTTGGGATTACGCCAACCATTTGAATGCTATATGCCCCATCTCTCTCTCTCTTTATATATATATATATATATATATATATATATATATATATATATATATATATATATATATATATATATATACATATATTCAGCTCTATAGCAGGTATGGCCACATCCTCAGTTGGTCCCTGGCTGGCAGGTGGTATCAGTTATATGAACAATCTAACCCATGACAATTGTTTCCCTTTCTTCGCAGACATCCAATCTAAGTTTTATATCCTCAATAAAACTTTTTAGCAGTACCTACATACAATTGGAAATCACCTCAGTCACAGACCTCTGCCTATGGTTGAATTGCTTTGTCTCAGACAGGCATCCACCTAGGGGTTTGTCTCGTCTATATACTCAGATCTTAATCCCAAGCACAAATCATGAACTGGCATGAAAGGTTAAACTTGGTGAGACACTTGATGAGATGACTGGGCATAGATCAAGGGGAATGTTCCTTCCAGCTCGATAGATGCTGGAGGGTCTGCTCCTCTGAGGGCACATTTATTCATATCTGGTGTGAATTCCCATTTATCACATGGAGCACATGAGGAGTAAATTGAAATCATTTGACAAAATATGGGGTCAACCTATTGGATCCTCTTCGATCTGGCTTTCGTTCTCAACACTCCACAGAGACTAAGTTGACTAAGGTTGTCAATGATCGAATCACTGCTAAAACTAAACTCCATTACTCTCTCCTAATTCTCCTGGATCTCTCTGCTGCATTTGACACTGTTGACCACTCTCTCCTCATACAAACGCTGCAATCCCTAGGTCTTCAAGACATTGTTCTATCCTGGTTCTCATCCTACCTTTCTAATCGCTCTTTCACAGTTAATTTCTCTGAGGCCACCTCTGCTCTGCTTCCTTTATCATTTTGAGTACCACAAGGCTCAGCGCTAGGTCCTCTGCTGTTCTCCATCTATTCTTCTTTTGGAAATCTAATAAGCTCTTTTGGATTTCAGTATCATCTCTATGCGGATGATACCCAAATTTATCTATCCTCCCATGATCTCTCGACATCTGTGTTGTCCTGTGTAACTGACTGTTTTTCTGCCATTTCATCTTGGATGTCTTCTCGCCAACTCAAACTCAGTCTTTCCAAAACAGAGTTAATAATATTCCTACCCACCAACAAGAGCATATCTGACATTTGTATCTCTGTTGATAACATGACCTTAAACCCCACCTCTCAAGCTCACTGCCTAGGTGTGATCTTTGACTCAGAACTATCCTTTGTTTCTCACATAGACTCTATATCTAAATCATGTTATGTACATCTAAAAAACATTTGCAGAACACGCACATATCTTACACAAGACACTGCAAAAACCTTAATTCATGCACTTATCATCTCCCGCATTGACTATTGCAATTCCCTCCTTACTGCATTTAAGAGTGAAGTAGGAGCCATACCCTCCGAGGCTGATAACAAGGACATCCTTCACCCCTATGCTTTCTTTTCAAAGAAGTTCACCTATTCTGAGTTCAACTACAACATGGAAAACCATGTGTTACTGGCCATCACCATAGCCCTACCTGAGTGGAGCCACCTTCTGGTGGGGTCCAAATTCTCCCTCTCTATCCTCACCAGCCACAAAACCCTGCAGTTTATTCAGGGGGCAAAGAGATTGAACTGTCGGGGTCATGGTGGGCACTATTCATAATCAGGTTCAACTATATCATAACATACTTAGTAGGCAATAAATTGTGACTCTCCACATGCAACATCATCCAGAAAAAGCCCTTGCTGAAGCTGGGCCTAAGTACATACGTCTGTACTCAATCAGCAGGGAAATAAGTCTGATTCCACCAGTGTTAAATGTGTCCCTACTGAGACCTATGGTTTAGGACCCTTTTCCAAGATGGGTGATGGCTCCTCCTCATACAGTAGAGGCCCATCCAGTCATTAATTGACTCCCACAGAACCAAGAGATGCTGTTATTGGTGCACTAGAAGGGCTTCTGTCTTGAGGGCTGCTCTTGGATTAAGTTGCTCTTTATCACTTACCGATAAGGATACAGGATCCCTTCTTCCCTAAGTGCATACTTGCGGTTGTGATGGTCTCGCTTAGAGATAGATGATGGTGATCCTTAACCTTACCGGGGTAAAAACAGTGCACGGCTTCCCACAATAGAAGAGAACCATCATCATCTGCAGTTTAAAACAAGCAGCAAATACTTGGCACTCATGGTGACTAAAAGTGTATGCACGCATTGATGTTTTCTATATGTTTGCTTATGTAACATCCCTTCCCCTAGTGTCAATTGGGTGTTTTTAAATTAAATGAGCCTTGATCTGTGGTATCCCCTTTATCTCCAATCTTCAGTAGCACAGTGCCTCCAACTTGGTCTGAGTGCAGCAGCCTCTTCGTTGGGTGGTGTTCTGTATAAGCAACACCAGAGGGAGACCGAGGAACCCTCCACCCCCTTCTTATAAAAAAAATCAGGCACACACAAACAATAACAGTACACAAAGTTCTCTTTGAAAACCACGCTGACCTGTTTATTAAATCAGCGTAAACTCACAAAGAAATTTTATAGATTCAATAACTACAATCGGATACATATATGTAACAACTCAGTAAATGAATTAGAGATGGTCACTGACCCCCGTGTTTTGGTTTTGTATTTGGTTTTGGATCTGGATTACCATCGTAAGTAATCTAATTGTAAAGCTAATAAATTATCAAAAAAAACAGTTTAATTCCTGGTAGGCCTTCATTTATTCTACACACAAAACAGATTGTCTTCCTCTCCATCTATGCATATTGGCAATGCAGCCATCGTCTTTGGATGTATATTACACCCTACACTTATAGTTAAATATGTAAAGAAATGGAAAAAGGCAGTTTGCTTTCTGTCTCTCTAGGCCCCCCTCCACTTGTTGAAAAAAAACAAAAATTCAGCCGTTATAGACTGTACAATATTAATTGAAATGGACAAAGCCAGTTTGGTTTCTGGCTCTCTAGGCCCCCCTCCACTTGTCGAAAATACAAAAAAATTCAGCCGTTATAGACTGTACAATATTAAGAGAAATGGACAAAGCCAGTTTGGGGTCACTCTGTCTATGACACCCTACCCTTAAGGAGAAATTGCTCAAGCAGCAGCCTTTCAAGACGGTACGTGATATGGAAATCCCAGAAGTCCCCTTTCCTCTTTGGGGGTAGATTGCACCCTACACTTACATAGAAAGTTTTAAAAAGATGTTATCATCATCATCTTCAGCTTCATCCTCACCCTCATTAGTGTGTACATCATCATCACAGACTATCAATTCATCGCCGCTTGAATGCGCCATTAGAGAACAGTCAGTGCTTGGATGTCTTGGATGGTGAAGGCCTTCCTCATGGAAGATGTAGTTCATTTTTATAAACATCATTTCTCCACATTTTTGGGAAGTAACCTTCTACGGCGATCACTGACTAAGGTCCCTGCTGTGCTGAACACTTGTTCAGAGTACACACTGGAGGGTGGGCAGCTTAAGTATTGCAAAGCAAGTTTGTACATGGGTTTCCAAATGGCCTGCTTTTCTTCCCAGTAAGGAAAGGGACTGTCTGACATTTCCATATCAACTACCTCTTGAAAGCAATCCTCCACCATCCTTTGCATGTTTATACTCGTATTGGATGGAGTTATGGGCAAAGTGACACATTTTTTGGAAAAATCCTTCAAACCAGCCCAGATGTTAAATTTTTCTGGTCTGCCCCCTGCATCTTCCCTGCTTCTTTTTGGGAAATTTAATTTTTTACGAGCAGCAGCGCTTAAGAAAGTGAAGGAGGACATGTCGTCAAGCCGAGGCCCAGTTCAGCGGCCAACTTGCTGAGCAATAGCTCCTTGCAAAAGTTCACATCTCACTCATTTACAAGTAAAGACTCAATGTAGGTCTTAAACCTTGGATCAAGCACAGTGGCTAAAACGTACTGATCCCAGTTCAAGATCTTAATAACTCGAGGATCATTGTGAAGCGAATGAAGTACTTGATCGACAAGGCCAACATACTTTGCTGAATTGCTTGCTTTCAGCTCCTCCTTCATTTTCTCAAGCTGCTTTTCCAATAGTCTAATTAAAGGAATGACTTGGCTCAAACTAGCAGTCTGCACTCACCTCACACGTCACAACTTCAAATGGTTTCAGCACCTTGCACAGCACTGAAAGGATTCACCACTGTGCAAGAGTGAAATACATCCCCTCTCCTTTCCCAATGTCATGGCTTGTGCAATATGCTTGGATGGCTTTGCGCTGTTCCTCCATCCTCTGAAGCATGTACAGGGTGGAATTCCACCTAGTTACCACCTCTTGCTTAAGTTGGTGGCAGGGCAAGTTAAACTGCTCTTGGAGCTGCTGTAATCTCCTACATGCTGTGGCTGAATGCCTGAAATGGCCTGAAATTTTACGGGCCACCGAAAGCATCTCCTGCACCTCACGGTTATTTCGTAGGAAGCTCTGCACCACCAAGTTGATGGTGTGAGCAAAACAGGGAATGTGTTGGAAATCACCCAGCTGTAATGCTCACACTATATTGTTGGCGTTATCAGAAATTACATACCCTGGGGAGAGTCCAAGTGGTATAAGCCATGTATCAATCACATCTCTCAGTTTGCGTAACAAATCGTCAGCTGTATGCCTGTTAGTGAAGACGGTGATACAAAGAGTGGCCTGCCTGTGACAAATGTTACGTAGTGGTGTACATGCTGCTGCTGTTCCTGCTGGTGAAGGTGAATGACCAACCCAGTGGGCTGTCACAGTCATATAGTCTTTGGTTTGGCCACTTCCACTTGTCCACATATCTGTGGTTAAGTGGACAGTGGGCAGAATGGCATTTTTCAGCGCAATCTCTACATTTTTACACACTTTGGTATAGTTGTGGAATTGCGTTACGGGAGAAATGGTGTTGCGATGGAATTCTGTAACGCGGACACAAAACCTCAATTAACTGTGAAAAACCAGCTGCATTTATTGTGGAGATTGGACGCAGATCTAACACTAACATTGCAGCCATGGCTTCTGTGATTCGCTTGGCGACTGGGTGACTGCTGTCATATTTGCTTCCCCTAGCAAATGATTGTTTCACAGTTAATTGCTGAAATGTAGGACTGCTCATTTTCTTGACCTGCCTCTGGGCTGACGATTCACCCCCAGCAGCAGCAGCAGTGGGACTAACGCTTTCTTCAGAGGAATCAATAATAGTGCAGGAGTCATCCAACCTTAATAAGTGGGATGCCGGGCTAACTCCGAGCGCTACTGAGGATATTGATGAGGATGGTGTGGTGGGTGTATTTTGTAGCCGTCGGGATGTCGGTGAGCGGGAACCGAGCCCGTCCATCTCTAAAATGAATATACATTTATTAAGAATGATAGGCCCTTATATAAATTTCAGCGCCCAACTAGTCCCTTCCACTCATTTAATGTCAGTCCAATATAAAAGTGGCAACTGGCCCAGGATATTATCACAGTTGTCGGGAAAACCGTGGTAGCGATTATACATCCCTATATCGGTTACTCTCCAAGTGGTCCTTCACTATACAGTAGAAACTATAATTTGTCCTCTTACTGCCTCAGCTTTAATGTCTACATAAGGCATAGTTGAATTCAATGGTGTTATCTCTCTCTCATAGGTATACATGTACAGTTCTTAAGTAATCAATCGACTTATAGGGTTTTTAGTACCAATTCGACTCTTATCTGAGGTAACAATCTGTATTGTATACAAATTGTACAGTTTCTGCTCAATTATTGCCTCTCACAATTCACAACCCTTGATATTAAGCACAGCCCTGCAAAAGGGCTTATAATTAGTCCTCAGGTCTCTCCCCACCTATTATCTATCTAACTACTAGCTAATACAATGTCCAATCCCCAAAATGATAATTGAATGATGGTTATATATCTATTTTTTTGAGAACTCTTTTCCTCATGAGATCTCAGGATCTTTCTTTTCTCCTCATGCAGCTTTTTCTGAACTGTCTAACTTATCTCACTTCTGAGCCAGCTGACAGGATTTAGTTAAATCTCCTTTTGATCACTGCCACGTTCCTGTGATAAAATCTTCATTTAATTTTATCCTCAGCTCCTCCACCATGGACAGTGACCTATCAGTTCCTTCTCCCCTTGTCGGTGCTATTTCCAATAATTCTGTTAGTCCCCCCTCCCTATTGCAAACTCTTCCTACCATCCTCCGGCAGCAGCTCAGTGCATCCCGGGGATTGTAGTTCCTGGTTGAATACAGTTCCCTAATACGCCTGTGCGGATGTCCGCGTACACTAGGGCTACACATAATTAGCACTCTATACACTGTGCATTGTCCATTTACCTATTCATAAACAACACTGTCCTATCCATTACAGTATATGAGATTGAACACACAACCCATTTTTTATCTGACCGTAATTAAGAGCCCTGATTATTGTCTCTTTAATATAGCCCATGATCCACCCAACCTCCACCCTGATCCACCACAAAACATCCACATTGGGGGAAATTCAATTAGTCGCGATGTTCCTCTGTACATTGCAGCTGTACACTGTTTCTAAGGTGTGGCCAGCAGCTGCATCTAAGTCCACTGTGTGAGTTGGTGCCAGACAGAATCTAGGATGTTGTGATACTGGCACCAACGTAGATACTATGACAGTGACAATGAAAGGGTTAATGGAAATTGCGGTCCAAGCTATAACCAAAAATCGATCTTTCTCTCAGTGCAGCTTGCAGTTCCCTGTATAAACAGGAAGTGACCCGGCATGGCATGATGCAAAGTAACATTTATTGTGTTGTTTCCCATTTTCTAATGCATTTATCCTCCATTTTATGCTACTAAATACCATGATTGGATGAATGATCCAATGAACTAATCAGACTGCCACTTAGGGAAGAAGGAGTTTTACCTCGGTGATGCTAAATTGGTAATTGCATCATGGAGAGCTTCGTTTTACCGTCTTCTGGACCTGTATATAATTTAGAAAAGGTTGACCTTGATGGACTAGTTTCTTTGACATTTTCTATCTCATTTGTTATGAAACCATTTAACACATTCTAACAAGATATTGTAAGGAATGTGTAGTAGATAAATAACTAATCAAACAGTACATTTTCATACAAGTTCAGCATAATATTTCAAATACCTTGAAAGAGATATCTAGTTATGCAGTTTAGAAATGGTAAATTTTCTGTTTGGCTAAAAGGACAACATCATGTTTAAAATCCTGTCGATTATTAAAAACATGTTGAGTCTGAGTCATCAAGGAAGTAAAGCAAAAAAAAGGAGTAAATGTTCTCTGGGACAAA
Organism: Mixophyes fleayi; assembly: GCF_038048845.1. Classification (NCBI taxonomy): domain Eukaryota; kingdom Metazoa; phylum Chordata; class Amphibia; order Anura; family Limnodynastidae; genus Mixophyes; species Mixophyes fleayi. Next base: position 386,450,259 of record NC_134402.1, on the reverse strand, counting down.
CCATGTTACAATGTCAGGGGTGCAAGTTAGTTTATTATTTTGCACATAGGGACATAAGGAAAAAAACTGGCTGTCTTTTCGTGTGGCATACAAAGCTTTATTTTTACACTGAATTTTTAAGTTGGTCTAGGACATGTCCTATCCCAACTATAAAACTGTTCCCATATTTTAAATTTACCTCCCCCTCCAACGCAACATGATTTTGCCCACGTGCAAAGTTACTCCTATTTATACTTTGCCGTTGTTTCATCTTAAAATCTGCAAATGTGCTAATTCATGTTTGTAAGTTTCAAATTTGAAGTGATTTTCCCACTTTCATACAACTTTAATTATTTAATTTACACATGCCAGCCAGCAGCTTTAATATATAGATATAATTTCTTTTTTCCTTCTGTGTTTTTTACACAATGTTTTATGACATCTAGGCAGTTGTTTATTTTCATGGCCATTGAATGCAAAACACTGCTGTGTGGACACAGTCGTGTCCAATGTGCAAAGCGGAGCTGTGTTGAACAAAAATAAAATCTCTGGAAGATATCACCCCTTTGATGAAAAACACAGAACGAAGCACAGTTCATTTTAAAATAAAGGAATTTCATGTATTTCTATTCAGATTAAATAAGCAAGATTTACATTTAGTTTTTTTTCTATACTTTACACCCCCTGGTGGCTTAGAATAACATTGCTTGTCCAAGGCATGGCTGACAGCGGTAGGATTTGTACAAGTATGAAATCTTTCACAGCAACGATATTTGTATAAAATGCTGAAACATAGGGTATTGTCTGTTGAGGCACTTCTGTAAATAAACTAACATCAATGACAGATTTCCCCAGTGGGCATTATTTGTTTAATTAACAGTCTGGTACAATAAATTGCATTCAGTGATGCTTATAGAACCATCTTACTAAAAAGAACTATACACTTCATGTCAGTCATATGCAATTTGCTAGGTCCTTGGTGTTTTTTGATAAAATGGGTCATTTATAGGGGCCAATTCAATTCAGCGCAAGGTCCGGTAGGAGCCTTGCGCAATTTGCGGTTGTGCAAACTACCGGTTATTATGGTAGAGATATCTCTAGTTATTTTTACTGCTCTCTATTAGCAGAAATTAATAGAAATTTCAACCCAAACAGAACTGTTAAGTGTCATTGCACATGGCTTATTAGGGACCTCGCTTTCAATTGAATCGACCCCATACGGTACAATATCATGGTGTGAGCACTGGATAACCACCATTACTTTACAGATATGGGGGCACATTTATCAAAACTCGCAAAATATGAAAAATAGTTTTCAGTCCTTATCGCATTGATAAGGATTGAACTATTTCTCATATATATTAAAAAGGAACACAGGAACAGCAGTTCAAAAAAACTGCTGTCCCTGTGAAGTGGAAAACATACTTACCACTGCTGCTTCGTTCCCGAAGCAGCATGCGGTCAACGGGGCTCCTCTTCTTACTCCAGTGCGCATGCGCCGAGTGAAACCCTCGGGCATGCGCACAGACATCTCGCTCTGCAAATATAGTTGCAGAGAGCGAGTGGTGAGTGACAGGGAGGGATCATGTGATCCCTGCACACATGCGCTGTCCAGCTCTGCTCTTCGGAGCAGAGCCGACAGCACTGAAGCTTTTCATTAATGATAATGTACGCCAGCTCATTAACATGTTTGAAAAGTTAATTACATTTATTGTAAAATAGCGCTACTGAGCACTACCCATACATTGTTATAGGGAGTGCTCAGTAAAACAATAGGAGATGCAAAGCAGCAGATATCTGCTACTATCATAAATAGCAAATTAGTGTTTAATCCCCGAAATTTTCGGGGATTTTACAGGGGGGAAACCTTTGATAAATCGGCCCCATAGAGGAATAAGAGCTCTTCTTCCCAGTGCTCTGCTCTTGAACTTCCTCTATGTTTACTATTGCTCATACCTGTGCTAGAGTAAATAACCAATGAGAAAGATTTTTTAAAAAAACATCAGTTAATTAATTCAGGCCAAACATCTTCAAGAGTAAATTAATTGGGGAGTTCGGGGAGCAGAGCATTTTACACTGGGTGGAAAGGGTCATGCTTTAAGGTCTGATAATAAGGGCTTCGAATTGCATTAGCTCTTTCTCTTGATAAATTAATTTTTATAATTTGCAGCACACAATTTTATACCAATGTAGATTTTTTTACTTTGTTTTTCAAACCCCATCATGTCAGTCGATTCAAATATGTGTTTTGTTTCAGGCTTTCTGTTATGTGCGTGGAATAATCACTGCACCAAGAAGCAGACACAGACGGCATCATGTTACACATGTGAACTGAGAGCTGTCACGGTGCACACACATGTTGTCTCCCCCCAACACATGCACACATGACATAAGTTTGCAGCGGGCTAACTTCATGTGGCAGCAGTGTGAGACTGTGAGAGAGACAGCAGCACTTCCGGGATAAGCAGCGCTCCCAGGGCCTGCGGAGGGAGGGATGGATGCACAGAACAGCAAATGCTATTCAGCCCAAACAGTTTCAAGCCGCCCTTACTGGGGAATTAATGTAGTCTAGCTACGGCTCTTACCACCAGCGCTGGATCTCTGCGTGCAGGAGGGGAGGGGGAAGCTACAGGGAAAGGAAACCAAGAGGGAACCTTTAAAGTTACTCTGCTGCAGCCTGCACGCTGAGGAACAGAGTAAACCCGCGACATGCCTCTCACTTTCTGGTCGTGCACTGGGTAGTGAAGCTCCCTCACACACCTAACATGTATACTGGGGAAGATTGACAGAAGGGTCAAGAAACAGCTGTTCAAGTTAATGTTTCTTCCTCCCACCTTGTCTGATGTTGTGCCCTGCAATGCCAAAGTCAGAGTTCTGTTAATGCCTTGCTATTAAGGCTGATAGTGGAACGACAAGATAGATTGAATGAGAGTGGTAAAATATACAATAAAACAGCCTTGAAATGAGATGTCTATTTTCACCCAGCTATACATACACGGCAGGTTCAATATAACAGCAATGACAACATCTGTACTATGATCTCTCTGTCAGATAAATACTGTAACGTTACACGTGTTAAAATGGTTGTCAGTCGAAAACTGCTTGCATGTGAAACCCTATGAGTTTTCAAAAAAAAAAATCCATAGGGATCACACATAACTGTCTTCAGAAATTAAAGTGATCCCTACCTTACTTAAGCTAGGTACACACTACAGAAATTTCGACCAACTTTTTATGCCGAGCGATTTTACATGCGATCGATGTTCCGATCGCTCGGTCCATGGACTGCATACACACTAGCCTTGTTTAGGACGATAAAGGGAAGAGCGGACGTCCCTTTAGCGACTTTTTACAGTCATGTTGTCGTGAGCAATGACTGTAATTTCGTACTCACTGTTGTGGATCGGTCGGAAGTTTATACACACTACACAACGGAAACGAGATTGGAACGAAAATATTAAACGGTACGACAGACCAAATGAGGCGACAAGCGTCCATTTGGGTAGACTTTCTACCATCGTGTCACTACAGACACTGACCCAACTTTTGAACAAGCGTTCGTATGTCGGCTGATTTAGCCGAATATTGGATGAAAACTGTGTAGTGTGTGCCTAGCTTTGGCCAGAAGTAGGGATCATTGTTCACTGTGCTAAATGGTCTTTCAGTACACAGATTAGTGTTAGGAAACACATTGTGGATCGTAAAAGCGACATGCTCAAGTCTTTTAAGTAAAAAACAATCCCTGTGCATAGGTCAGTGTAGCATCGCTGATCCCTGTACTCCAGCACCCCTATTAATTATGTTTCTAATAATCCTGTTTATACATGACAATTTTTAGTGATATTGGGATAGCTTCAGCACCCCCCAATCATTTTAAAAAGTTTGCACTTATAACTTCAAGCTAAACAAAACATTTTGAAGAAACCTCTGTGCTTCAGTCTTTTAGAATTGATGTCACACAGATCACCAAATGTTTTCAGTTTTAATTTTTTTTTTCTGCACCATAGACATGTTGTTGGCACATTGCATTTTTGGTGTTTCCTGTGCTTCAAAAAAATAAAGTCTGAGGAAAAATAGGCTGAGTAGAACTTCAGTGTAGTAGTTAAATATCTCTCTCACTATATAAACAGTGAATCATGTGGCAGCAATTCAATGCATAAAAGCATACAGACCTGGCCTCCCATCAGATGTGGTAGAGGTTAATAGAGTAGAGGCGTTTAAACATGCTTGGGATAGACATAAGAATATTCTTATAAAGAATAAGGGATCAAATAAGGGATAAGGTAACCATAGGTTAATAAAACAGTGGGCAAACTAGATGGGCCAAGCGGTTCTTATCTGACATCAAATTCTATGTTTTTATGGTGAAGAGGTTCAGTTGTTGTTCAGACCAAATACCTGAATACCAATGCCACAGCCTACCTGAGTATTGTTGCTGATAATGTGCATCCCTTTATGGCCACATTCTACCAATCTTCTAATGACTACTTCCAGCAGGATAACACACCATGGGGTAAATGTATCATACCCCGGTTTCTTCAACTCCCGCGAGTTCGGCGTCTTTGCAGCTTAAATTTAAAGTGGCGCTGCCTTGTAAAGGGAGACTTGCCTTTACAAGGCAGCGCCGCAGTGGCGATGAAGATGAAGGATGAGGTGATGGAGAAAAATGATGAGGTGGTGAAATGTGGACAAAACCACGTTAAAAAAGGGGGCTTGCGTCAGGAAGTAACGCTCTTCCCCTGAGGAGGCCTGGGCTAGGCCCAAATGCATGACAAGAACCTTAACACCTTAAGTAGCTTGATTTGACTAGAATGCATGAGTATCATGCACGGGTTAACTTGTATATATCTAAATATATATATATATATATATATATATATATATATATATATAGTATATTTAAATTTAAAACAAGATGTTAGGAATTCTGACAATATTCAAGATCTTCCACCTTTATTTATATTGTTCCTATGCTATTCAGAGCATTGTGTTCATTTCATGAAGAAGGGCATCATGTTTCATGTGCATGGCCAAACTCTCCACATGGCGGGACTTATAGGGTCTTCCCTTGATTCTGTCAATCAATAGTTATAGTAAGAAATACATATTATGTTAACAAAGTTATAATGGGCCCCATCTTCTCCCGTTAGCTTGTACTTAAACACCAAATAGCCAACCAGAAACATGGTAAATGCTATTCAATGAAGTGTGTTTCCATCATTTGCATATGAGTGGTTGTTGTTTTATCTGAATGGGTTGTAAAAACACTTGCTCTCTCCTTAATCAGTTATAAGAGATTGCTAATCTACGTTAAGGTAACAAACATGTTATATGTTATTCGTGTATTGCAATAAACTATTCACATTTATCTATATGGTCTATATGCTTCAGTACATTATATATATATATATATATATATATATATATAAATATATATATATATATATATATATATATATATATATATATATATATATATATAAACGCACATCTGGCAACTCCTTCAGGACTTTAGTTTTAGTTCATTTTGGGATGGCCAACAATTAAAATTATGAATGATACATGTTGTATTCTGTGGAAGGAACTGAAAAACACAGTATATACATAATGTTTAGATCTAGTAGCTATAGTTTATAGTAATTTCAATTTATATTGCTCATTTTGAGGACCATGGAAAACTTCTACAGAACTATAAACACCATCCAACATTCCCACAAAGATGCCTTTACCCAACTCAACCCTTTGTAGTTATTGGTGTTGAGGCTTTAACACATGCATAAAAAATGGATTTAGCCTAAATTGTTTTTATAAATATACATAATGTGTGTGTGAAAGGGTTAACACACATCTTTAACGCTGTATGCACATTTTTAAATGAGAAATAGTAAGTGTCCTTCTTTTACAAAAATTCTGGGTTTTACATTACATTGACAAACAGGCATAAAACCACACATGGGAATGTTTACCCTACATAACAAATGCACTTGGTTTACAATGCACATACATAAACGTGTATTTTGTAAATACTGTAAGTGTGAAAGGGCTCTGACTATGTCTTGTTGACCTAACCATACACATTTCTTAGCAATGTTTTATTAGTCTGCTGTGAAGTTTGCAAAGCTCATCAAGAAGAATGAATAGATTGAGCAGCACGGTGCCTTAGTGGTTAGCACTTCTGCCTCACAGCACTGGGGTCATGAGTTCAATTCCCGACCATGGCCTTATCTGTGTGGAGTTTGTATGTTCTCCCTGTGTTTGCGTGGGTTTCCTCCGGGTGCTCCGGTTTCTTCCCACACTCCACAAACATACAAGTAGATTAATTGGCTGCTATCAAAAACCCTAGTCTCTCTCTCTGTGTGTGTATGTTGGGAAATTTTGACTGTAAGCTCCAATAGGGCAGGGACTGATGTGCATGAGTTATGTACAGCGCTGCGGAATTAGTGGCGCTATATAAATAAATGGTGGTGATGATGGATGATAACTTAGACTGACGCTTACCAAATCGTTTAATATAAAGATCATTTACGAAGGTCCGAAACATGCAGGTAAACAGAACTTTTAATTTTTGCAAATTTACTGAATATATACAAAGTTGGGTGCCCACATTATGACTTAGAGAATAGTCCTCAGAAAATAATTCTGCACCCACGTTTGTGGAATTTCAAGTCCTGCTGAAAAATTGTAAAGCGCTACGGAATATGCTTGCGCTAAATAAATAAATGTTAACAATAACTGTGCAATTTGGTAATGGCGAAAGCATCACTTCAATGTCCATCCTAAAACATGAGGACATGTACAGAACATAAATTATTTCCCATAAAAGAAAATCAAAGGTTCCAAGTTATGGAGAAAAGCATCGAAAATGTGTTAAACGGAATAAATATATGGCTATGATATATGGCTATGTATGAGAGCCATTAGCAAAAGGAGACCTGGAACTTCTGCACCAGTGAATGCACCATGTTTATGTATGGACAATTGTCATAGATTTGCCACCAGTTTGATTATACAGTGTTTATAATAAAACATATTAATTACAAATTCCCATTCTCTGTAATCTCTCATAGAACTGCTGATATTTCCCTGTTGCTATTCTTTCAGTGGTCTTTTGCTATCAAATTTGTAGCTGGAATCAGAGTTGCTCCTGTATTGTAGCAGGAATTGAACTGACGCTCATCAGCTCCTGGGTCCTATGAATGGCTGGATTTTTAACAGATGATAGTTTGACACTAACTGAAGATTTCTATAAATCTAGAACACTATTTCATTGCCTTTATTGGTTACCACATTTTAATATCATTCAGCCTGGTGGCACGCTGGTTAGCATTGCCACCTCACAGCAGTGGGGTCATGGGTTCAATTCTGACAAGTGGCTTATCTGGGTGGAGTTTTTATGTTCTCTCCGTGTTCGCATAGGTTTTCTCTGGGTGCACCTGTTTCCTCCCACACTCCACAGTCATTGTAAGTAATTTGGCTTCTGTCAAAATGTACCCTAGTCTGTGTTTGATAGGGGATTTCGACTGTAAGTTTTGATGGGGCAGAGACTGTTGTGAATGACTACATAATCTCTGTACAGGACTCTGTAATATGACTGGAGCTATATAAATTATAATAAGTATACAATTTGTGATTTTATGACTTGATAGCTTTCTGTTGGCTTCAAGTAAGCTGGGCTGTGTTTTAGTTCATGTTGTCTACCTATATGCGATTTACTGTTTGGCTTTTGACTTTTAAAAATGGCTGTGAGATATGTTGACTCTAATTACAGTTATGTAAAGTTTTTACTCGGAATATGGAATACCATGCCCAAAATCTACTAAAACACATTTAATATGATCCCTGCTTTGTCCCCCACTGCCAGTGACTTCCACCTCCTCATTAAACTGTTTATCAGAACTCCTCAAAGCAGAGTAAGAAGAAACACATGGTGAGCATGTCTGTGTGTATAACAAAATCCCAAACAATAGCAATGATTTACTTTTTCTCCTTTCTATTTAGAGTCTTCTTGATAATAGGTGTAGGCATAAGAGATACCATAGCTGTAGTAGTAATAAGGAGCATGATTCATTGTTCATATTTTGCAGAAAATCGTTCTTTCGCTTGCCCAGAAATGAACCATACGCCAGATAACGCAGTAACGTCTAATTCCTCTACTAGGGCAAATAACCCTGACTACAGCCTGCGATTTCAGGGGCGGAACGGGGCTGGGCGCATGGATGTGGTTAATGTACAGTAAGAACGTGCCAAGCTCGAGGGCACGCAGCAGCAGTGTCCGATTAAACCTTTGGGCATCTCAAAGGTACATGCCAACTGATAGTGATGATGGTCGCATATGCAAGCTATATCCTGTGTTTGCGATCATTAGTAACTAAAAATGCATTTTATGTACAGTAGACATTCATTACATCCTATTTAGGCGGTGGGCAGATGTATCTTTACTGTTTTTTCATTAATGACTATGGGCCTGATTCATTAAGGATCTTAACTTAAGAAACTTCTTATTTCAGTCTCCTGGACAAAACCATGTTACAATGCAAGGGGTGCAAATTAGTATTATGTTTTGCATATAAGTTAAATACTGGCTGTTTTTTCATGTAGCACACAAATATCAACTTTAAATTTCAGTAAATTTAAGCTATCAAGTATTTGTGTGCTACATGAAAAACAGTCAGTATTTAACTTATATGCAAAACAGAATACTAATTTGCACCCCTTGCATTGTAACATGGTTTTGTCCAGGAGACTGAAATAAGAATCCTCTTCATTTAAGATCCTTAATGAATCAGGCCCCATATTATTAAAAGGTGACATTCATTTTTTTTCGATGCGTTGTTTTCTGACTTCTGACTTATATTCTACATATGTATTGAGCGTCTCCTACAGTGTATTGTCTGTTAGAGCAATTGCATTAATGTGTTATGTCAAAAGTACATACAACATAATTAAAACATTGGATACAATACATATAGGGCCCTCTTACCTCTCTGTCTGTATGTATTACCCAGTATTGTTTTATTACTGTTTGATCCCAATTGTAAAGCGCTACGGAATTTGCTGGTGCTATATAAATTAATGCTGCTGCTGCTGATGATGATGATGTACCAATTAAGTAAAATGTGCACCTTTTAAATTGAGTAAAACTATTTGGTCCCTTTAGAATTAAGAAAAAAAGCTGTAGTGCACATTAACCTTCTTTTTCATTTGCAACATTATTTTGTTTTGACATTGAGAAACAAATGTGGCATTTTTTTCAGGTGATTGCTCTAAAGGAGGATTCAATAGATAAAAAAATAATGCAATTTCGTAATATTTTCATGCTTCATGAGTTTGTAAATGACAGAGGAGCATACATTAATGTAGGCAAACACTGGAACTAAGTGTATCTATTTTGGGCTCTTTCTCACCCCAAGACTCATTGTAAATTGCTTATTATGTTTATGAGGTTTGCCCTTTTCATTGAATTTAAAGGGACATTACACTTAAAACTGTTGTGTTGATTAACTACTCAGATTTTGACACATGCGTTAAATAAATAGAGGCTCATCTCCATTCTGTATGTTCATGTTCTCTTCAAGCAGACTTGTTGCACAATATTGACTGAATGCATATGGTCAGATAAAGTAAAACCTCATCTAAACAATCTCCGACAATGTTGGTCATGTAACCCTATGAAGTAATATATAAATCACAGGGTATTAAGAGACACTGTGAAGACTTTATTTTAAAGCTACAATACCATTTAATTGTTCATTGTGTACAAACCTTTTACTTAAAAGACATTTCAATTATTACTATTTTAATTTCATTCATACCTGGCAGTTTTTATTTTGTTACACTTTTGTATTATGAACCTTTTCAATAAAGACTTTATAAAAAAAAAACAAAAAAAAACTGCAATACGACATATATGTTTTTATATTGCTTCTTGTTTTTTTTATACTGCTAATTTTCCCAGGATGTCCTCCTATAAAAGTCATCCAGAGGCAAATTAAGACTTCTTAGGTAATATATTGTCCATTTACCAGAAAAACAAAACAAAAAAAAGGGATATTGTAATTCGGGCCCCTCAGTGCTCACTGGGCCCTAGGTGGGAGCATAGATTGCCTAATGGATGATCCAGCTATTGTGTATTCCCTTAGCAAAAACACTCTGTGTTGGTTATTTAGCTTCAAGAAACATTATCTCAGCTGGAAAGTATTTGCATTTCAGTTCTCGAGCATTTCCAACAAAAAGTGTAACCTGATCTCTGGGATAGAACCAGTCAGGAAGATCCTCAATGGTCACATGATAACAGTGTAAGTAGGGGGGAGGGGGGCAGGGAATTGCGCCATAAATGAACATGCTGAGAAGAGGGACTTCCAAAGGCTCTCTGCTGACTTTGTCATGTGTCACGTGACTGTGGTTGCCATGGTATAAGGATGACAATACACAAACTGTAAATCATTAATAGTTTGAAGAAAAGAAGTAAGGACAAACATGTAACCCCGTGTGTATTCTTATAGGTAACCAGAGTGATTTATGTTGAAAAAACATAATTGTTTTTCCATAGGAATGCAATTTTAAATGTTACATTGATTTATCTGCACATATTAATAAATGAGTACTGATTGCCACCACTTCAAGGTAGTGTGGAGACAGGGTTGGACTGGCCCATTAGGGTACCATGGAAATCCCCGCTGGGCCCCACTGGTTAAGGTTTTGCATGGGTTTCCTCCAGGTCCTCCCACACTCTAAAGACAGGTGATAGGTTACTTAGCTTCTGATGAAATTAAATATGGGGTGGTAGGGAATATAGATTGTAAGCTACACTGGGGAAGGGACTGATGTGAATGATTAATATTCTCTGTAAAGCACTGCGGAATATGTAGGCGCTATAAAAAAACGCTAATAAATAAATTACATTTATTTCATACATGGTTAATTGTCTGTTTATGCAATATGCTTTAAAATAAAATTATTTTTGAAATATATATTTATTTTGAAAAAGACATGTCTATTGCATACATGAGAACAGACAGATGAGTCATGCATCCCTCAAGAGGAACCTATCTACAAAAATAGCAGATTTTCTTTGCAATGCAGTTCATTCGAATTCATGACAGCGTGGTGCTTACATTTTTTCATTGCTAAATGTATGTGTAAGGCATGTGACTATATGCAAACTGTGCTGCTGAAGCGAGCTATGAGTGTAGGGATTGACTCTAAAGCTTCTGATTGCATAATCCCCAGTAAAAATGCTCTTCAGGGATTCCTGTAATACATAACTTACTAACCGCAAACTCTAGTAGAGGGGACGTGAACCCCAACCTTAATTGTTCATGAAATATTCAGAGCTTCCTCCCATTTACAGGACAGTCACCAGAACAACATCCCTTGGCTCACAAGTCAGGATGCAGACATTCTATTGTTTTTCTTGTGAAAAGTTTGACCCTATATTTTAGGTAAAGGCTGCATGTCAACGTATTAACCCTTATGTGAACAATTAGAAAAACAGTCCTAGTATTGCCTTTAGTTTGCAAGCTACATACAATTTTTATTATGAACAGTAGAAAATTAACCAAAAGCCCTTATATTAGTATAGTACACACCATTCTTGCTTCTGATTAGCTTTTTCATTTATCTTTTTCAATTGCTAGTTATACTTTTTTTTTCCTTTCCCCACCCCCACATGTAGTGAATCACTGCGCTCTTCATAGGGACAGCAGGATGAAACACATTCACTGCTTGGATCAATAAATAAACTGCCCTGCTAGAAGAACTGTATAGTAAAGCATATCATACTCTTTTCTTCCTCTTATGCCAGTTTATAGATTTAACTTAAAAAAAAAAGATAAAATGTATTTTTGATAAGTATTTCTATTAGCATAGTATGTTGTTATGAGGGACATTTATAAAACTAGAAGCCGATATCTGAAAGCTGACACTACTAATTTCATGCAGCTCTGTAAAAAAAATATTTTGCCATTAACTTACATTGTATGTGTAGGTCTAACATGAACAGTATGCCAGCATGACAAAAACCTTTACTTTAAATACCCTTTGTGGATATTATGCACCTTTTTTTTAGGCAATTGCTTGTAGTGCATAACTCCCATTTTCCCACAGGTCAGCAATTTTTTCCTGCTACCATGGAGCAATTCCAGCATATTTTTAGGGGAGGGAAGTTGGGGGCAGCCTAGTACTTCAGAAGCGCTAACAAACCCCCAGGGGTATGGCCATGTTCATTATGACATGAACACACTCTGACACTGCCTCTCCCTCCTCTCTTTAATAGACAAATGAAAGAAAGATAAATGCTCACACAAATATCATTGAAATCTACAGAGAGATACAGATTCAATGTACAATGCAATTTACTAAAAGTAGATAATGAAGCAGAAATTATAACAATAGGGCAGTCTCTACTTTTACCCACCATTGTGCTTTAATTCACTTTAAATAATTGGCTGTATGTACTGAATCTAAGTCTCACCTAGAGATCAATAATATCCATGTGAGCATCATTCACTTCTCCATTCACCTGTCACCCATGTGTACATCTCCATTGGGTGGTTTTTAAAGTACTCTTTAGGGACCACATGCAAATACCTGTTTATACAGATAGAGTCTAAACACAGACCCAGAGCCTGTGCTGTCCATAGAGAGATTGCTCTTTCACCTCCATTCCATTCACACCTCCTATTCTGTTTTCTTTTGGTCTCCACCTTTGAAATGCCACCGGCACTACTGGAGGTGGATTCCCTGAAGCTTTGGCCATGTAAGGACCCTGAAGCTTGTATCCAGGCTGCTGTTACTATATGTATTTGTGTTGTATCTGTTGCTTCCTGCCTGTCAATATGAGCCATGGAAGACCAGCTGCCTTCAATAAGAGGATTAGCAGTTGAGGTTAATAGTCGCGGTAAAGCACAGCATCACTGGGAGCCATAACAAAATTTGTAGCTTCACTGTGCATGCACTGGACTTGTGCATACCCAGAAAGAGCAGAGTAGAGGCCTTGGGAGTGTGTACCAGTATAGTCAGGCCCCTATCACCTCTCATTCAATCCTTATATTGGAGTTTGGCTGAACCTACAGTGGTGCCTATTGGAGTTCTCTTCAGTGTACTTTTTGTGTGGAGGTCATGGGGAAAAACTACATGGACTCATTGGAGAAGGACCACTTAGGACAGTGAACCCAATAGTGGTGGATTTCAGATAAGCGATTTATCATTTTATTTATTCTAAGTGTGCAATTTATATGTTAATGCAAAATAAACTGCCTGTGTAAACATACTACACTATATAGTGTCTCTGCTTCTCTCCCATACTTGGTACATGGAGAGGATGGGTCATAACATCAGTGGAGCTGACTAGACCATCAAGAAACAGCATTTGCAGATGAGACATTTATTTTTCACAATCTGGTATGCATAATATAATTAAAGCACCAAGTGAATGGTATAATATTTATAGTTGGCAATAATACACATCTTGTCTTTTCTCTGTTTGTACCTGATATATTTGAGAACCACAAGTCAACTCCTTGGAAATTTTGTGGAATACATATATCGATGAAATAATACAGATAAGCAGATTTTCTTTTATATTTGGTACGCATATACGCACATGAGGTAGTGGTGTTATAATACCTAAGGATAATACACTATCTCTGGTTGTTCGTTACACTTATACATTACCTTATTTATATCTTAACCGTCTCAACTAAATACTACACTAGAAGGCGCTGTATTACTTCTTCTTCCCTTTAGATAATAAATATTGATTGTAATAATTTTCCGTGCAATTGCGATTAGCACACCACGTCATACCAGGGTAAATACCAAACGCACAGATAAACAGAGCAAATACACTTAAATTTACACCTACACTTGTAAATAGTTAAATTTTAATAAAGTTCCAACTCACATCATTTTATTAGTAAGACTTAAGACAAAGATAAGTTTACATTAAAGGTATTTAGGGTTCGGGTCCTAAGAAATGTATGGTGTTTGGTCTTATATTAATCCACAGTTTAACAGCAGGAATCCGGTATTATCGGAGAAGCGATCGCACATAGCAATCGCTAGTTATGATTAGTATAGGATTAATTCTCAAAAGTACTCGTTAATCGGTTAACTAGATTTTTGGCGGAAGACACATATGCATCTGTTGGAGTGAGTTGACCCGACCTTTGGCGAAGAGTCCTTTGAACTGACCTATGGCCTGCATTGCACTGGACTGACTTGACCCCTGAACCAATGAAGAACTTTCTTAGTTTTATCCTTGTGTACATTGTGACATCATTACTGTTTTTTTCAATCCAAATTGCATATGAACAGGCACTGACCCAGCAACAGTCTCTCTCACCAAGCAGACTTCAGGATTGATGGGCTTTTTCTGGATTCCAGTGCGCTGCATAATGTATCGGTTATACTTTCTTACACTTTATTGTATTTTGTTATACTTTGCTATTTTATTCTATCATCATCATCATCACCATTTATTTATATAGCGCCACTGATTCCGCAGCACTGATTCTATCAAATCTCTTGTGCATTGTAACCACATTTTTCGCATCAGACAATCTTTATTGGTGACCATAGAAACGGACATTACAATATGTTAAAAAAAAAAAATCATAGCAGGTAATACATAGGGACATAGGGATACATAGAGACTTTTAGGCTCTAAATATTTAATATTTTTTATTGATTGCAACCTGTGCTGTGCACATGGTAGGCAGTGACCATTCACTTGACTAGTGTGTCAGTACCATGCACTGTTCTGATTTCCTGGTCTACCTGCCTATTCACCATCCTCACTTAAACGTATCACTGTCCTGTCAAAATTTACTCCCATGCAATATAGCTACATTCTGATTGGGCCATAATAGTGTAGAGTTTATCTAAGGGGAGAAAAGAGCTGACAATTATTGGGCTGGTCTTATATCCTAAAGCAGTAGCCTTAATACATAAGCCTAGACAGGGATGATGATTGCTGTTCGAAATCTCATGTTGCCTGTGGCTGTGATCCTGCATGGTACCAGCAACTACTATATTGGCTGTGCATACTTATTTGAATGCTGAGTGGAAAAAGTTGGATGTACAGAATCATAAGAATCCAGTGGCACAGCAGGGTGGCACAGTGATCTTTATTTGAGTGGAGTTTGTATGTTCCCCCCGTCTTTCTGTTTTCCCCCTTCAAGTGCTCCAGCTTTCTCCTACACTTCAAAAAGATATTGGCTGGTTAATTGCCTGCTGACTGAAACTTTCCCAAGTTTGAGTGTGTGTGCTGGTATGTTAAGGAGTTTAGACAATAAGCTTCAATGGGGCAGGGACCGATATTCTTTATACAACACTTCTTAATATGGGGGAGCTATGTAAATAAATGATAAAGTATTGATAATTAGATTTCACTCACATGCTATTGCAATTGCTCTTTTGAATCATGCATTTATTATGCAAATACATATGAGTTGATGCTCTTTATTTACAGGACATGAACAGGGCTACTAAAACCATCTATTTTAGCTCCCTTATTACTTTTAATAAATAATGTTCACATGATAACAATGATGGCTGTTTTTAGACTAGAATAAGCAACAATAAGTGACCAAACGTTCAATAAACAATGGAGATTTCAACAATTTCAAGACAGTCCAAGACGAAAAAACTAACCAATTAATGTGAAAGGAAAAAAAATACTTTTTTCTATTCAAAATAAATATGATATATTGGAATAACAACAGGATCTTTTTTTTAGAAAAAAACCTCCTTCGCTCCCTTTCCCCTGCCACCTGCTCCCACCTCGTCCACCTCTTCAACCTCTCCCTCTCCACTGGCATCTTACCCTCCTCCTTCAAACACGCTCTTGTATCCCCCATTCTTAAGAAAACTAATCTTGACCCCGCCTCTCTCTCCAACTATCAGCCCATCTCTCGTCTCCCCTTTGCCTCCAAAATCATTGAGAGGCTTCTCTGCAGCCGCCTCTCCACCTACCTCTCTGATCACTCCCTCCTCGATCCTCTCCAATCTGGCTTCCGCCCCCTCCACTCCACTGAAACTGCCCTGGCCATAGTCACCAACAATCTCCTCTCTGCTAAAGCTAGGGGCCACTTCTCCCTTCTCATTCTCTTGGATCTCTCAGCGGCCTTCGACACCGTTGACCACCCGCTCTTGATCCACAACCTTCAATCCTTTGGCCTCTCCGGCTCCGCCCTGTCCTGGTTCACCTCTTACCTTGCTGACCGTTCCTTTTCTGTCTCCACCTCTGGATCTATCTCCCCCCTCCTCCCTTACAGTAGGGGTCCCCCAAGGCTCTGTTTTCGGATCCCTACTGTTCTCCCTTTACACCTCCTCCCTGGGTGAACTCATCAGCTCCTTTGGTCTCAAGTACCACCTTTATGCAGATGACACCCAACTCTACCTTTCCTCTCCCGATCTCTCTCCCTCCCTCCTCTCCAGGGTGTCCGCTTGCCTCTCCGCCATCTCCTCCTGGATGTCCTCTAGATTCCTCAAACTTAATCTCACTAAAACCGAACTTATTGTCTTTCCCCCCGCTCATTCCCCCTCCCCTTCCGACCTTTCTATCACCGTTCTCAACTCCTCTATTTCCCCTGTTCCTCAACTTCGCTGCCTCTGCGTCACCCTTGACTCCTCTCTTCTTTGCCCCTCATATTCTCTCTCTCGCTAAATCCTGCCGCTTCCAGCTGCGCAACATCGCACGCATTCGGCCCTTCCTCTCCCAAGATGCCACTAAAGCTCTTGTCCACTCTCTTATTATCTCCCACTTGGACTACTGTAACCTCCTCCTTACTGGCCTCCCCCGCTCTCATCTCGCTCCCCTCTGTACTCAATGCTGCCGCTTGGCTCATTTTCCTTTCTCGCCGCTCCTCTTCTGTCTCGCCCTCTACCAATCCCTCCACTGGCTCCCCATCCCCTACAGAATCGTGTTCAAGCTCCCCACTCTTACTTTCAAGGCCCTCTCTAACTCCACTGCTCCCTACATCTCCAACCTAATCTCCATTCACGCTCCATCCCGCTCTCTGCGTTCGGCTAATGACCGCCACCTCTCTTCCCCCCTGGTTACCTCCTCCCATGCTCGCATCCAAGACTTCTCCCGCGCTGCCCCCCTCCACTGGAACCAGCTTCCCCGCTCCATCAGAACTTCCCCCAACTTGTCAAGCTTCAAACGGGCCTTAAAAACCCACCTCTTACTTAAAGCCCTCCAGTCCCCCACCTAATTGACCTCCTCCCAGTCTCCCCCTACCCCCCTCCCACTCCTGCCCTCCCTCCTGTCCCCCTCCTACCTCCCTCCTTTTCATTCTCCTCTCCCCCCCTCTCCGTCTCTGCCTCCGTTCTCCCCATTTCTTCCTCCTACCATTGCGTCTCTGTCCGTCCTACCCTCCCCTTAGATTGTACGCTCCTTCGAGCAGGGCCTCCTCTCCTTCTGTTCTCCACCACCTTAACTCTGCTCTCCAGCTCCTTGTCTCTTCTGTGAGGTCCTCCTGCCCTTCTACCCCTCTCTCTACCCCGCTGGGGGCTCTCACTTCTCATCTAGCTGTACATTGAGCTTCTGAGTTACTGTGCTTTTTGTTAATGTACCGTGCTGTCTCACCCTGTATCGTGTTTCTGTCTGTCCCTGTTCGGCGCTACGGATACCTAGTGGCGCCTTATAAATAAACATTAATAATAATAATAATAATAATAATAGAAAGGTACTTCTGAAAAGGGAACACACAAAAAGTGGGGGGAAAAAGTAACAAATCAGAACATAAGAATAAATATGTAAAAAAGTTAACATTCAATCTAAAATATAATAAAGTGGGTCTGATTTATACCTTTGAAAAGTTACTGAAGGAGGATCTAAAAAAATAGATCTATACAAAAAGAATTCCTCTAATTTAACTAAAAGAGAAATAAAGGCTATACAATGTTTGAAATCAAACACCACCATATTAATTAAACCTGCAAACAAGGAGAGGCGTTCCTGTTATGAATTTAGAGGATTATAACAATGAAATAAGGAAACAATTGAATAATGAAGAGACTTGTTTGAAATTAAAAGGTAATCCGCGTAGACAATTTAAAAAAAAATCAAATTGATTTAATTATTAAAACTTTTATCATAAAAAAGTAATCTGTAAACAAGAAATTGAATACTTATCTATAGATAACCCTTCCATTCCCATGTTGTAGTGATTAGGCGCATTCTAAACAAAAAAAAAATTGGCTCCAGGAAAAACAGGTTTGCCGTAGTTATGCTAATTCATTCATGGTATTTTGGGAAGACCATTCAAAAAGCCTAATTTTATTAAAACTTTAGTTATATGTAGGGTTTATTTAGGGTTAAATTAAACAAAAGGTAAATCATATTTTTTATTGCATGCAATAAATATGCCTTACTTATGCATATACATATGTATTAATAACTTATACTATCTTATTGGTATATAATATGTCTTGTAAAGTTCCAAATAGAAAGTTCCTCAATTGACAGGCCAAGTGGCAGTACAACTTTCATGCTAATGAAGATAGAAGTGCCATGCAAACCTAAACAATACAGATCACTTTGACTTGGAAATTTATCAGTATTAAGTCATTTGCATAAATGTTACTGAATATTACAAATTAATTCATTTAGAAACAATTAGTAGTTTAGGTTTAATATTCCATTCTTGATTAATTGCATGTTTAGGCTTAGCAGTAGTAGACTGAAGAATACAAATATCTGATGGATTACCAGGTCTTTGTGCTATACATGTGAAGCCATTTTGTTGGCTAAAACAAATATTCAGTCTATTAAATCAATAGTAACTAGTGAGCTCACTAATTTATGAAACTCAGAGTGCCTCAGTTCTCAGTATTGTCACTAGTTCCTAGAGAATTCATAGGCTGCATTTACAAGGATTTTGGTTTATACCACAAAGTAGCTGCATCATCTGGGTGTAGGTGACAGTACACTTTAAATAAGCAGTTACTGGTTATTATGACAGATACAGTTGCTTAATGGACATATTTATCAAATATCAAAAAGCCCTTTTGCTGGAGAAAATGAATACACAGTTTAATATGGGCAGTTCGGTGGCTAAGTGGTTAGCACTTCTGCCTCACAGCGCTGGGGTCATGAGTTCAATTCCTGACCATGGCCTTATCTGTGTGAAGTTTGTATGTTCTCCCCGTGTTTGCGTGGGTTTCCTCCAGGGTGCTCTGGTTTCCTCCCACACTCCAAAAACATAGTAGTAGGTTAACTGGCTGCTATCAAAATTGACCCTAGTCTCTCTCTCTCTCTCTCTCTGTCTGTCTATCTGTATGTGTGTTAGGGAATTTAGACTGTAAGCTCCAATGGGGCAGGGACTGATGTGAATGAGTTCTCTGTACAGCGCTGCGGAATCAGTGGCGCTATATGAATAAATTGTGATGATTATGATGATGAATAAGGTATTTTTCTAAGTAAATGTGCCCATTCTCATTACGAGTCCTGGGACTGCTCTGTTTGATCAGAGAGGAACAGATCACTTCCCCTCTGTGGCACTCCAGAATCCTGGGCCACCAATTAAATGCTGGTGTCAGGACTCAAAGCACAGTGCTCCTTATACAGATTTCTGTATTGCTGCTCAGTTTATAATACAAAGCTATGGGACACATCTGATACAACCCGTGCACACACCAATGTTGATTACGAGGTGTTATATTACAATTGCTGCAAAACTGCAGTAGTAAACATTCATTGTCATATTTGTCATAGTAAAAAGATTAAAAAAAAAGATCTATGTGCTATTATGGTAAATAAACAAAACCATTTCTGATACAGTTTATGTATAGTAGAATTTGATCATTTGAGTTTTTTCCTAACCAAAGTAAAAAAATCAAACACCCACACATCTATATTTCCTTTCACTTAATATTATATATTTAACATCTCTGAGGAAAAAAAAAATGTCAAACCCAACTGTTATGCAATTTTCCATTTCATAAGACTTGTTTTTGCTTGAAACTAGGTTTTTGTGACTAAACAGAGTTGCCAACCTAAAGGTTTTGTTCAATTTTGGTAATTTGCGGGCTTAGATGATCTCACCATAATATTTTTGCACAGATAACATGTACTTTACAGAATAGACCACTTATATCGCTCCTCTCTATAACCAGGATCTGGAATTCACAACAATCAATTTTGGCAAAGGGTGATAAGCAGAGAGACATAACAAATCCTCAGTTGACTGGCAGGAATGCAGCTGTTAGAGGATAAAGTTAGACTTCACATTTCATTTTATCAGGTACAAGTGTCAGCTGCTATGCCAGACAAATGGTAAAGTTTCAACTTATTCCATATAGTTTTAGTGAAATCACCTGCACTTGCCAAAAATGTAGCATCACAGGCCACAAAATTGGTCCAACACAGACAGACTAGAAGGTTGATTAGCAAAAGTGTGCTGTGTCAGGACATGTGTAACAGTCCTTTAACTTCTCACATTCAAGAGAATAACAATGGAGATTGCCAAACACTGACGTTTTGGAGGAATGAGAGGTCCAAATGTTCTTAGCTGTTGGCAGCCACCACTGACTCATGATTTAGAATTAAGTGAGCACAGGTACTGTATATACAGACCTCTTCCTGTGTCATTATTTAACCACAATCTTCACTTTCCAAACTGTAAAAGACTTGGTTTTCTGCAGCTTTGCTGAGTCCTCATGAACTGTGCATGATCGAGAGGTGGAATTTTAAGGATAATACATTTCTTACCACTGAGATCTTCCTGAGTTCTATTGTGTGCAACAAGAATAACAGTAGCGTTAATTCACTAACAAAGCGCAAAACTGCACAGGTGCGGTAACCAATCAGCAATTGTATTACGCAGTATTGTTTATTACTGTATTTGCCCCAATTGTAAAGCGCTACAGAATTTTCTGTCGCTATATAAATAAAAATTGATATACAGCAATAATATATCAAGACATTCAGCGCTTATTGGTACTAATGGATAAAGATCAGAAAAGTAATATCAATGTATACACATAGTCATCCACAGAATGTCCATAACATAATCTCCAATATTGTGAGATGTGAGTAGTTGTAAACTTCAACGTGATATGCACTTCACCGTCACCTTCGTGGTAGTAATGAAAAGTTGGATTCCTATCAGATAGCTGAATTATATGAGCATTTAAGATAAACGAAGAAATACTCCCAAGTTTTGGACTTCTGAAGATAATTTTACATCCTTCCCTTCACCTCCAACATCGATATCCACATTATGTTATGTCCAAAAAAGAATAGACAGAATCTAGCGTGATATTGTCTTGAACTTCAATTTTATTAAAACTCACATAAAATGTGAGTACCAATAAGCGCTGAATGTCTTGATATATTATTGCTATATATGTATTTTTAGGTTGTATACACTTTCTATCAGGATTTTGGCTGCATTTTGGATCATAGACCGCTGTTGTTAGTGGTTATTTATTTATCTATTAAATAAAAGTTGATGATGATGATTTAGCACATGTTAGACAATATATTAAAATAGGAATATTCTGGAGAAAGACAAAGGTAGTAGATTATTTCTCAAAAACTTGCACTTACCCTTTGTTCCCCATATCTTCCTACAGTCAAGACCCCAAATTTTGTGCAGTGAGTGGAATATTGTTTCATGCATTTGTGTGCAATGTACAAGAACAAGATTTACAATACATGTTTCTGGCAAGTTGTTTTGTATATTATAATTGTTGATTGCATCATAGTGTGCACCAACATCGTGTATATTTTTATATATCTTCTTTTTCAGTATGACAATTGCAACTGGTTTACCATAGAAAGACATTGAAATCATCATGTGCTACATATGTGCAGAGATTGTGAGGCTCATACATCATAAGCCGGGGATTCTCTGCAGAAGGCAACAAAGCCTTTGTATTAGGGACATTCTGTCACTTACATGTTATTTATTTGTAGTAACTTATCCATTCACCCAGGACACAGAAAACGTTACAAATCCTACACATCTGTCCTAATATTCTGCTAATTTTATCACCACGGGGAATATGCTAAATTACCTCCCAAGGACATTGTTATTCGAAATATTATTTTTTTTAATTACTAATTACTGTTTAACACAATACACAAAAATAAATGAGTTATACTTATAACAAAGACAGGTACTATTTATACCTTTTACATTTATTTTCTTTATACTGTAATTTTAGGCAACAATAGCAATATATTCAGTAATTAGACTTATTCTCAATTTACTCTTTTAATTTATTTTTTGTGTTCCATATGTCAATAATGTAATGATAATAGACAATAACTGACATCTACATTCTAAAAGCTAAACAAAACTGCAAGACAGTAATGGATTCTGATATATTTTGACCATTGAAATCCACTGAAAAATAAATAAGTGGCCAATTTAACTAATACAATAATTTTGGCAAGCAATACAATCCAAAAACCTGTTGTTATTTTGTATCGTGTTGCCAGGCTCTGCAGATCTGATTTAGACTATGTACACATTGACATTAAAATTCTTCATTTGAGATGCATTTCTAACACAAGTTAAGCACATATAAATGAATCTCAATTAAAAATCATTGAACCAACTGAGAATGTTTTAGGTGCATTTAACTTGCATTGGGCTGCAGGTCGGTTTCTGATCACTTTTTGTTCCATTACATTGCTCTCAATGGGAGGTGTCTCCATATGTGTCTGCCTAAAACAAGATTGCAACCTCCTGTTTATCCTCACACGCACGTTGAAAAAAATGCAGATTAAATGCATATGTAAACATAAAAGAAGTACATAAATGCAATGTAGTTTATATGACATTTTACACATGTTTTAACATACACGTAATAATTGCATTGCAAATTCCAATGTGTACTTAACTTTAAGTTCTTTTGTTTAGATTGTTATAGGCTTCTTAGATCAGATCAACACTTGAAAATCAGAAGATTTGCATTTAACATATACAGTATGTTGTAGATAACATCTGTAAATATAGAATGATGTAAATTGTAAAGCAATGACATCACAAGCATTGGAAATGTAGTAACTTACCCCCCATTCTCAAATTGTAAAACTATACAATTCCATTAACTTACATTTTCCATACTACTACTTCTTAATTTCCTTAACGCCACTTGTAAATTTCCACATTCGACCACTAGTTGTATCCCTGGGCAATGAGAATAAACTACTCCACCTTATGATATAAATAGATAGATACAAACCACAGTTGGTAGCTAGAAAGATCTAATGTTTTAGTAAAAGTTGCAAGAGGACATGAATCACTTGTAAATGAGTCATCTGGGGAAAAGAGAATCTCTTTAAGCTGTGTAAAGCCTGAAGACTTTGCATATGCATTTGTGAATGTACAAAGTCATACTTCACTTGCAAGCACCTTTTAGCAACAGCTATATTATATGTAATCTGTATTACAACACTTAATAAAATAAAATATTGTGTTTGTATTTAAATAACAATTTTTTTAAGATACATTTGTTGGTCAATGATGTAGAAAAATATTGTACAACAATACATTCAACACAGTAAAATATAAACTATGTAAGCCGATTTATATACAAAACATTGAAAAAGGGATCCATAGAGACACAGAATGCACCAGTGCACATAGAACCTAACATTTTATAAGTGGGTAATGACTAGGCCAACAGCATTGAGGACCATCGTCAGAAATACCAAAGCCCACTCGGGTCTTCACTGCAGATGCCCTGCTCCCCGTACCCAGATGTCTATTGCGCTCCATGCTCTATTTAATGTGTGGACTTGAAGGCTAAGGCGCAAGGCCCTCCCGCCGGGCTTACCATGTTCTGCTGCCCCTAAGGGTTCAACAACCAACTGCTTGCATCCTTTCTCTGCAGATTGCCAGCTAAATGTCTCTCTCTGTTACAATATATATATCTATATATATATATATATATATATCTATATCAAAAGATCATATTGGGGTTACTGTGTTCTGGGGTAGACGGCAGCACTTCAGATAGATCAGCAGGTCACACCAGTCAATTGTTTTGATTTAACTGGCCACAGCTAGTTTTAGGTACTAGGCATAAAAAAGAAACAGAAACAAGAGTCCTTGGGGTATATTTACTAAACTGCGGGTTTGAAAAAGTGGAGATGTTGCCTATAGCAACCAATCAGATTCTAGTTATCATTTATTTAGTACACTCTACAAATTGACAGCTAGAATCTGATTGGTTGCTATAGGCAACATCTCCGATTTTTCACACCCGTAGTTTAGTAAATCTAACCATTAGCCTGTCCGGCTTATAACTTATGCACAGGAACTCCCTCTCTAAAGTGAGGAACCTAGTGCCCCACACAAATAGAAAACATCAAATTTACAGATCGCAAAATGCAGTATCTCTTTGGAGTCATCTGACCTCTTTCCCAGGTATTGAGATAGTGAATGAACTCCCTAGCAGCTTATTTACAGCAGTTCATCAGATGCAGCTCCTGACTAAAAGCAGCATGCAAGCTTGTTGGAAAACCCGAAATGGGCCTTATGAATGGAGCCCACCCTTCTTTTCCTATTCATACCCCAGGAATCTTTCTTTATATCGGCTATTTCTACAGGCAAACACACTCCTTGGCGTTTTTAAAACACAAATGATAGAAATTCAGGACTTATATGCCTGCCATTTTTCCCTGTGTTTCTGTCACTATATATATATATATATATATATATATATATATATATATATATATATATAAATATATATATATAATTTCAAATGTATTACATTGGGATTAATAGAAACTTGTATTTTGAACTTTGAAAGTGTGTGATGTACTCTATTTTGTAAGTATTGTTAAGGATAATACCATGGTTTAAATATGTTATAAAGCTGCCATAACAAATCAATGGTCATTGTTTTTTATGCCTTGAATGCTTTACAAAAGCAAATCGGTGTCCCTCTGACCTCTTCAGGATTGCATTATGCCTTCTCCCTTTCATCCATAAGGCAAAAGAGCTGTAATGAATGAAGGAAGCTGGCTCAGAGAGAGCATGGAGCAGTCTAAAGCTCAATTCTGAAGCCAACTTGAGCAATTAGCACAGAGGGCATATTTAGGGTCAGCACAAGGCCTGGGTGGTGCCCCCATGCACACTCGGAAGTGCCAATCCCCCCTCAATCATTGCGCCCCCACCCTGACTGTTTTTTAGCCTGGCAGGCTGGATGTTGGGGTGGTATTGGTTCCCCAGATTTGGAGAAGCAGCAGCCAAACAACTTCACAAATAAGTTCCTGGATGCTCCTCCTTCATGTCAGCGGTCAATATCCCATTTGGGGGAATTGAATTAAAAAACTGGACGAGTGACATAATATCACTCTTTCAGTATATAGAGCACTCTAACTATTGCCACCATAGACAACCTAATGGTATCACTGACCATGTAAATTCTAAATTACAGGCTCATTCAAAAGGATAAAGAAAGAGTCAGGCACATAAATAAAATAACCACTGCCTCCAATCCAGCCCTGCCACGAACTCACTTGATGGCGTAAAGATACAGCCTTTTTATATCTATCTATCTATCTATCTATCTATATATATATATATATATATATATATATATATATATATATATATGTGTGTGTGTGTGTTGAATACGGCTTAATATATTCAAATGTTTTCAGTTCATTTCAAAAGGAAAAATTAATTTTTATTTTAAGTATTCCCTTTGTTATGATGCACCTGCTTTTTGTGTTTGGTTTATTTTCTCTTCGGCAGGTAGAGTAAATAAAACAGAGGGGTACACCTGACAAAAACACCTAAATAGAATAAAAACAAAGCCAATAGACAGATAAAAAGTAAATGTAAAATATATTGAACGTTAAAAACAATTTGAAGAATCAATTTCACTATAGTCATTTAACATATCAGATATGAAGTTATGAAGTTGTTATCTTAAATTGTTAACACAAGCATTTTGTCCTTATCACGATGAGTGGGAATACACTTTGTGGGTTTATCATCTGGTTATGTTAAACTAATCAGCCTAAAAAGCATTGTGATTGTCTATATCAGGCCTGTCCAACCTGAGGCCCTCCAGATGTTGTGAAACTACAAGCCCCAGCATGCATTGCTGACTTGTAGTTTCACAACACCTGGAGGGCAGCAGGTTGGACAGGCCTGGTCTATATGGATGCAGGGGTGAAACCTGCAGTCACCGTGCCCCGTAGAAAAATTGGAAGGGGTGTGGTGATGCATATCAACCAGTGGCTGAACTACAATTGGTGCAGCAGGTGGAACTAGCAAGATTTGGGCCCTGGTTCTTTCCTCCCCACTTCCCAGCACAGGGGCCCACAGCTCACTAGTTCCACCTCTGGTATAAACTACCTCTTCAGCCCCTTCCCCCTATGTTCTAAGCATACACAGTGGCCAGCACAAACAGGGCACTACTGCTCATGTGCCGTCCACCATGCATGTTCAGAATATCAGAGCGAGAGCCCCAGAGTGGATGGAAACTAATCACAGGGCCACCAGCATGGACTGCACTGGTGCTTTCTACGCCCCTCCATGTGTATATAATATACAGCACTATCATCTATGGAACCAATGCTTTTGTTTAGTTCCTCATAGCCGCAAGCCATAATAACATCCAGGATAAATAATTTACCATTAATCTATTATGGGTAGCAGCACTGGCTTCTACAGTGAAATTAAACAATGAAACTTGCCATCTAAATGATATAATTTTGCAAAGATCAAGTAAAAAATTTGCAGAGTTTTTATTCATGAAGCTATTGCTAAATCCTCCTTATGTACTTGGATTAAGGAGAATTCCTTTAAGCTTCTCTTTTGGTGGTATTTGGTCCTCTCCAGATTAAAAGCAATATTCCCATCCTCATCGGACCTCTACTGGCAAAACTGTGGCCAGCAGGGCAACCTGACTCACGTTTAGTGGAGTAGTCTGAAAATGTAACCCTTCTGGCAGGAAGTGTCTGATCTAATCTGTAAAGTCACACACCTAAACTTCCCCTTTCATCTCTCCTTCTACCTCCTCCCTCGTCTCCCTCCTGGAATCACTAGACTCCTCTGGAAACTCCCTAATCACTTCTCACAGCTGCCAGGTGTCTAGAGACAGGTCCCTCTATTGCAGCCCTAATTAAAAAGGTTTGGCAATACTTCATGACCATCCTGATCAATTTCTGTCAATGTGGCAATCCAGGACAGACTACGTTTATACCTGAGAACCGGCCTGTGTAATTATTTTTCTTGACAAGCTCCAAGAACTCTGTCCATTTCTTCCCACACATCTTCATCTAAGATTTTACCCTTTTCGTCCCCTGTCCTCTTTTTCCCTGTACTAATTCTCCCCGCTCCCCCTCCCCTGCCCCCCTTTCCTGTACAGTCTCTGCTCCCCTTTCTGTGATGCCTCAGTATCCCATCTTGTTAATACCCTTGATTTATTTCTGGCTCCCGTCTTCACTACTCTGATAATGTTTCATGCAAGACTGATAGAATTGCTATATTGTCTATATATCTCCCCCATATCCCACCTCTTTTTTTCTGTACCCCTCCTCCATCCCCTAAAAGTCTACAAAATCTCAGTAATTACAAAAAAAAATAGCTAAAACATAATGGTTACAAAATGGCATGTTTATCTCTATAAATTTATTCCGCAATTTCTCAGTCATGTTCTTCGTATTGTAAGTGAATGGTAACTGTGACCCCTATGTCTCTTGTCCCACCTTCTAGTCTACTTCGAATGTATCTATGTCTTTTTTACTTTCTCTTTGTGTGTGGCTGATGATTTTCCATTTAACTTTTAGTTGTTTATTTGTACTTTTTATGTTGAATTTGTAGTTGCACTGCAATATTTTGCTATTGTGTGTATTTTTTTTAATATGTTTACTCATATCCATATGATTTGTGTGGTAACTGTTTGACGCTGCAGTATTTGTGGCACCTTCTAAATAAACCGTGATGGTGATAATCACTGGAAAGCAAAGAAAAGTAAACTGGATGTTTAATGCATTGTATTGTGATATATACGATAACTAAAATACATGATTAGCTAAAACAAAACCCACTCTAATCACTGTATAGTAAGAGCGGTTTGTGGGAATTCTGTTGCCAAATACTGATATCACCATTATTTACACTTTAAATAAGGCAAGGTCCAGGTTTCAACAGAAACTGGTTTGGAGGTCTCAGAGTAAGTTATGAACAGAACTGAAAAAAGTTTGCTCACAGGAGAGTATTTGAGAAGCAGAATTAAAATGATAATCTGCTGAAAATCAAACAACTGGGCAAAATTATGAATAATCTCACAAACTGAACGTTAACGGGGGAATTCATTTCAGCGTGAGGTTGCGGGAGTTACAGTTAGTAAAACATCACTGATTTTTGCCTGAAAATGCCACGAAGACACATCACACAATGCTACTATGGGACCTCCAGCTGAAATTAATTCTCCCCTAAGAGTTTCGCTCACCTTCATACTTTAGTAAGATGACACCAGTATGTGTAACTGTATGATAGTCATAGGCCAGACATAAGCACTAGCTATTTTTATTGTATAACTGTGTTTTTGTTGAGTATGTAAATTAACTTTATCTTGTATACTGCATTTGTTGTAATATGTAGCCATGCAAAGCTTGTAGTTAATAAAAGCCAACATCTGCCAAGTATACACAGGACTAGGAAGAACATTTGGTTGTTAGGCAGATTTTGAGGAACAGAACATGCTAGATTTCTATTTTGGCTGTGTGCTAGACATAATTATAAAATACCCATTTTCCTGCAGAATTCTTACAGTTATGTAACAAGTCTCACAATTCCAGGCTATAACCTCCTTCAGACAAGGATTCATTCCCTTCCACAAGGCACATTGCAGTTGAGCTGGCTAAAAAAAAATAACAAGAAATAATTGTTCTGCATTGACGTTTTTTTCTAACATGTCGCTGAGGATAATTCTAAACGAAGCGCAGTAATTATGGAAAAGGTTATTGCTCAGAGTGTTGCTTTTCAATCTCTCATGCTTAGTGATACCCTTAGATGATTTTTTAAATACATTCAACACCCTTATGCCTAAATGCCATGCAGTTTAATATCAGTCCTGTCTTAATTAGTGTCTGCGCAGGTTTTTATTTTTATTTAACCCTTATCTACAAACATATTTTTTATTTTTTTATGTTTTATGTTTGTTTCCTTTTTAATAAAAGGGGAAAGACCCTCAAGTAAAGATTTGTTGCATTGAAATAATGTATAGTTTCTCCTGCATTTTTGTTGCTAAGTCTAGATGCATTTAAACAGTGTTGGACCCACTTTACTGCTAGCGTTTTTGTGCTGGCTAACCTGGGGTGAGGTCTAATGAGAACTATACTACTCATCAAGAACCCCTGCAAGGGCGTAATGGACTGTGTTATGAGGAACCCACAGGTCACAGCCAATGGTGTCACCTCCTCCCAGAGTCAACGACTCCCACAAATCTTACTCACTGTCAACAATAGCACTATTTCTCAAATTCCCAAGGCTGCTGCCCTGGTGTCTTCATTTCTCACATCCAATTTCTCTATCTGTCATTTCCACCATAGGAATATTACCAGAATACACCCTTTTCTTGCCCAATATGCTACAAAAACTCTTATCCTCGCCCCTTAATTCTCCTGGGTTCTCTTGATCCCAGTCCACCAGTGCCATGATTAGCATCTCCCTGATGTCAGATGGCTGACCTCCATCTCTCTAAGCGGACATGCTGCTAGTCACTGTCACTTCTTAATCTGTCTGTATGTGTCTTATCTTTTTACCAGTCTCTCCTGTCGCATTCATACACACAGAGGAGATTGGGAATTTGCCACCTAGTTCAGTATATTATATGTGGTGTCCTGGCTACCCACTGGGCCACTGATTGCCACTTGTGGGTGTTTCACAGTGTCCCTTCCAAGCATTCTTGGTTTCAGCTAAGTGATCCCACCTGTTACCACCACATGTCACAATACTTTGTGGTAGAGATATCTCTCTGTCTGCTCTAGAGTTAACAAACTATCCATGGTTATGGACAGCTCCTATACCCCACCAGGCATGTCTACAGCACCTGAGTGTAGTTATGTGGGTGAAATACTGCTGAAAGACAGATAGCCAGATATAACTTCAATGCTATTTTGTGAAACAGTAAGGTGACAATAGTACAGGTGACCTGAGCATTTTCCAGTGATCTCGTCCCAGTACGTCGCAATATATTATGTGGTCAACAACAATGATTTATCATTAAGAACCGCAGAGCTTATTTCTTCAGGTACCAATGTAAGGAGGTCTGTGGCAGGCCTGACCTTTATTAACAGTGACCGGTACCAACCTCTCATCAGAACATTGGTAGTGGATAGCATGGCAAATGGAGACACTCTACATCAGAATCAGAGCG
Organism: Mixophyes fleayi; assembly: GCF_038048845.1. Taxonomy (NCBI): domain Eukaryota; kingdom Metazoa; phylum Chordata; class Amphibia; order Anura; family Limnodynastidae; genus Mixophyes; species Mixophyes fleayi. Next base: position 386,419,911 of record NC_134402.1, on the reverse strand, counting down.
ACCTTTATTAAATGTTTTTACCTAACTGGCTTCTGTTGATGCTTTTAGCTGTGCAATTAAATCATCAAGAAGATTATTTTAGTTGTCACTGGATATTACTTAAAGCTAGTGCCTGGGTACAATTATGTCCAATACTTGAAGCACAGCAGAGTGTCAAGAGCAAAACAGGTAGACCATTCTGTCTGATTAAATAAATGGGGGTTAAGAACACAAAATGAAGCCAGAAAAATAAAGCTAGAACCAATAAATCAAAGTTGTCTGAAAATCCCTTTAAGAGTGTTGCACACTTGTGAATATTGCTGCTGGAACTGCTGGCAGAGAAGCAGGTACTGGACAGGTGCCGCAACCATCCAATCACATGTAGCATTCACTTACACACCTCCTTTGAGATCTCTACTGGGCTGTTCGATTCCTGTGCTGATATTCAGGGTTTATTGAATACATATACAAGTAGGCTTTTAAATTGCATTCATGCAGTATCTGGCTGGGGACATACGTAGTATAAATACCAAAACGAAACACCTGGTTACATGTGGAGAAAATGGAGCACTCTGATAAAGCTGAACATAATCACAGCTCTATGTTGAGTCTGTGAGCATGGTATATAATATAATTTTAGTAGGTCAATACTTTACACTTTGCATATTGTGTTGTTATTCTAATTATTTAGTCATTGGGCTTCTAAACATATTTCAACTTTAATGGGTGCCTTATATCAAATTAATGTCCACTACTATAGCAGGCAAATATGTTGGCCCATTGATAGCATGTTTAATTGAAAGTTTCCACTTTCAGATTATTTTAAATGGTATCATCAGGGGTGGAACACACCGTCTCTTTTGCGCATGTGCTGTCCATGCATATGCAGCTCACAAGAGGTATTTTGAGAACAAAGCAGGGGACATGGTGTGAGGGGGGTCAAACCATTATTGCTCACATCCGGGCTCCATAGCTGCTGAACTCCCTGCATCCTCTATTGTTATACCACTGGGTATCACAACCAATAGTCACAATCAGTAGTATTTTAATTATTCAGTAGGTGAGGAGCAGCTATAGTTTATCACTCCAAATATAATGCCAGAAGATGCTGCAGGTGAATTTTATAGTGTCGGCTACAATGCAGGTGTTTATGCATAGTTGTAATACCCGGCATAATGCTGTAAGGTGTAAGGAGGTGAATTTGCACCTTACCTGGTTTTTTCGATTCTTTTAACACCAGAGAGGTGAGGAGGGTTATTCACAAAAATAAAGATGACAACAGTATCTTTTAAAGATAGCTTCACTTTATTCAAGAGGAGGACCCCTGATAGAAGTTTAGAATTTACGTTACAATTTCTTAACTAGTTAATGTTAATTTCAAACCATTCACATATTACAAAAATTCCCGTTTACAATACAAGTAAAACTTTTATTCTACTAGATCACTACATAAATAAATGCATAACATTAACTGATGGATTTATCAAAATTGTGCACATCAATAACATTCGGATTCAATAACCCAACATACAGATTTGTTAAGATAACCATAAGACCCCGTTTATATGCAAATTACTGTGCAGTAAATATAAACTTAGACATTTATTCCCCATTTTATAGTTCAGTACTTTTCTGTGGAGCTGCTGCACATGAGGAGTTGTCCCTAATTTTTAAGTTACCTAGTATTGTGGACTATTGCGGATATGTAAAACACTACAGCTTGAGGTGAGTTTAAATTCTCTACAATTGAGAACTGGCTGTATCACACAGACTAGATGCTTTTAATATTGCAAAGTTTTATTTCCATTTCCTGGGGTAGATTTCTATTTTTAAGTCAATGAGAAACGTGCAAATTAATATTTATAAGCTTGGAGAAGAGACCTCTTTACTGCAGGTGCTATATAATGGGGATTCTTGGTGAAATATCTGTAACTCCTCAATTCTGACACTTTTCATCCGACTGCATATATGTTTTAACAGTTCAGTCCTTAGCATGAATTATCTAAAGCGATTGACAGTTTTAATTGTCTGTCTGCATTTCTCCTTTCCTAAAAAGATTGGAATGAGTTATTTCATACTTACCAACTTTTAAAATCTCTGTCCTCTGGTCACTATAGGTCTGTCCCCTACTTTAAAAAAAATGAAATTCACAGCATTAAATAGCGGGAGGCGGGGCTTAATGGTGAGATTGTGTCATTAAGCCCCGCCTCCACAAGTTGCCGGGAGGTTGCCTACTCCGGGAAATTTCGGGAGAGTAGGCAAGTATGAGCTATTTAGGGTCAAGCCTCTGACTGATTAAATTATTTGACATTGCTTTAAAAAGATCTGTACTTAATATTATGAAATGCCTGTCTCTTTACGTCTCCTTTCACACTTCATGTAAATAGATTATTTTTTAATGTATGTAACTGCTGCACAGTAATCCTTGTCATGTGAAAGTCAAATAATTGGATAAAAGTAAACTAAAGTAATTAATATTGTTTTACCGTGCGAGTGCGATTAGTACGCCACGTGTTATGATCCAATCGCACGGATTAATAACACACACATTTACATTCACACTTACACTTGTAAATAATATACATTTATTAAGGTTCCAATCCACCTTTATTTATTAGTAAAATGTATTAGAGATTATTTATACATTGATAAAACTATAGTAAAGGTATTCATGGTTCAGGTCCCCTAAAAGGTAAAGAGTTTGGTCTCATATTAAAGCTTATTTCACCAGCATTAACCTGGTTTCGAAAGAGTAGCGATTGCATCTAGCGGTCGCAAGTTATGAGCAATATGAGATTTGTACTCAAAAGTACTTTGTGTGTGGGTCAGTTTGAACTGGTTCTTCGTCGTGAAGACACCTACACTATGGTTGGAGTGAGCAGCCTCTCCTTTGTTAGAAGATCAAATGAACTGACCTATGACCAGCAGACAACTGGAACATCGTTAACCCTGGACCAATGACGACCTCTCTTAGTGTTATCTGTGTACATAGTGACATCATCAGGTTTTTTTTGTAAACTGAAACTGCATATAAGCAAGTTTCTCTGGACCATTGTTCTCTCTTCCTGACAACAGCCATTATGACTGTATCTGAACCTGGGCCCAGTGGAAGCATATACGTAATGTATTCCGGTTTTTATACTTTCCAGTTTTATTGTTGTATTTTTTATGCTTTAGCATGGCTTACTGTAAATCCTGCTATATTTTGAAATTGAATATCTTTGTGCATTGGAACCACAATAATCGCATTGGACAATGTTTATTGGTAAGTGACAAAACGAACATAACAGTCACCTGACTTAATCTGCATATTTTACAGTCAGTGAATCGGTGGTACACTAAAGCGGGCAGCTGGGAGTGTAAAGAAGGGCTGAAATCTGTGAGGAGATTTTTGCAGACCTCTCTGGATGTCTTCCACTGAAGCTCCTTATAAGGACATCATTCAGCAGGGAAACCCCTCTTCTCACTCACAGCCATGGGCTGCAAGTTGTGTCAGATGCTCTGCTGCAGGGGAAGGGAATTTCCCTTTCCTTCTTCTCAGCACTTGACAAAAGTCCCAGTGCTTTTGTTCTCACTGCTGGGGATATTCAGCTGCCTGCTCTCAGTTTCTCTCGGCATCAAAATGGTTTTTTTTTAACCTCTCAGATTTGAAACCCGGAACTTTCCCGCCAATACTCCGCTGCTGTACTCTCAACCTCAGGGGTCACAAGTCCAGTCAGATCCCCTCCCCCTTCCTCCTCTGTGCAGACTTGTAAAACAAATGTTTTAACTGAGTTTATAAGCGTTTTCGTCTATTGACAATTAGGTTTGAGAAAAGTCCAAACACAACTGTTTTATGTGTAACAATATAATGGTATTGAATGTGATATAACGTACATATTTTGAGGCTAGCTAACAGCAGCTGACAGGGTGTGTCTGCACCTGAGGCTAATCAAGCAAAGCACCTGATGAGAATTCCTTTGTAAAGGCCAGGAGGGAGTGTCACAAACCCAAGAAGTGTTGCCCAAAAATGGACCATCCCTATAAGAGATGGCAAGGTTAGCAGTGTTAATAAGGAATAAATTGCAGGTATGGTCTTGAAATGACACAAGAGTGTATATTCCTTCCCAGTAAATTGAATGTTCATTGGCGGCTGATGGGCAGATGAGCTCTAATTTCATACCATTTACTTTAATTATTATTTTGGTAGATCCCCTTCATTTAAATCTGACTGCCTGGAGGGATGGAAATTGATTTCGTCATGTTGGCAGGTAAAGATTCACTAGATGCCAGTCTAGCTTTTGGAAGCAACATTTTTTAGTAGTGTCAGAAACATTATGAAGCGCAGGCTGTATTATGACAATCAACCCACAGCATCACATAGTGTGGAGCCAAACTCCTCCTGGCACTTTTGCATTGATGAAGACTGTTAAATGTCATATTTTCCATCAATCCATTATTGTTAAATGGTACCTTTTAATACACACTTAGATTAATATTAATTGCTGATATATTATGAAGAAAACCAGAACTACTTTACCTAACATCTGCAAATACTAATGCAGTGATCTTATATTATCATTTTCTTTATGCTCATAGGATTCAATTAGAATTTTAGCACTACAAAATTTCAGAGCTTTTTTTTTTTTTACTAAAAACAAGCTTTATTCAAGTATTAAATAATTGGCCCTGCACATATATATTCACATTTAATCTCACATATTTCTTATGAATGCTATTATGAATTGAGTATATATCTCAAAGTGTTTAAAAAGACTCCAGCACGTAATAAAGTACATGTTTCTGATATGTGGCAAAATTGTGTTAAAATCTAACAAGGAAAGCTAAAATAATGATTGTAATCTCCACACAAAGCTCACAATGAAAGACAAATGATCTATTAGACTTTGTACATGTATTATTCTTATACTATATTGGGTCTACAAGCATGAGCCTGTGTTATCAGAAAGCAGGCTGGCCATCAGGAAGTAATCAATCTAACTATAAACAGTGTTCAGTGTGTAAAGAATGCATTACATCTGCCTAAGATATAACAATTTATTAAACATGGCATTAGACAGAAAACCAATCACCTCCTTTCAGAAACAAGATAACTGTCCGCACAAAACTCGGACTTGTCAATATGAAGATATTTTTACAGTCATATTATATTTCAGTATCACACAAAATTACTATATTGACTTGCTGTTAAACAAAGGATGATATATTCTACACTACACATAGCAAAAGTAATTCTGTAAAGGTGGATACATGTAATTAATGATTTCATTTTAAGTGATATGTGTTGTGATATATATGTGGTGATATGGCCAAGGGACTCAGCAGCTACAAGGTGTATTTGGTCAAGAGGTCATACCCGGACAGGTTGTGAGCATCGCGTGATTGGCTCATAACCTGTCCTGGATCCTCCCACAACTGTATTGCGATCAATCCAGTATACACCCTGAGGTTTCCTACACTCTACGCTGTTAAGTTGAAAATTAAAGGGGGTCAAACATTTAAGTTGGTGTAAAAGATTTTAAACCATTGTTTGCCAAGTATGTATGATGGTAAGGTGGTGCTGGTCTGTTCTTCATTGAAGACAAGAGTGAATATATATCATTTTTAAAATATATTTTTTAGCGCAAGATCAGGGTATAGACACCATCTCCTGAGGTAGACAGGGCATTTATTCACACAGAAGCCATTAATACTCACAGCAGTCCAATGTTCACCTAGCCTCGGCTAGTTTTAATTAAACAGGAAACACAAAAAAAACAAAATAAATGCTGGCCTCTCAGACTCTATACACTTGACAACCCCTCTCTAAGTGTAGATGTCCAAACAAACAACAGTTGGCAAGTTTAGTTCGCTTACAAACAAATAACAGTTTTTTTCTCTCTATAGAGGATTCCAGTCTTTTTCCTCAAGTAATGAGAGAGACTGAGCAAACTAAAACCTTTTAAAGTACACCTTGCAGTTTTAACTAATAATTAGGCTGCAATTCTGATAAAGACCTGAAATGAACGTAACGAATGAAGGCCCTCCCTCCCTCTCCATTCACTCCAGGGAACCCTTTGATCTGGATCTTACCTGAGCCCAAATATTTTGGAAAGTTGTCTACTTTCTTCTTCTTCACCTGAAGAAAGCCAGAGAGACTGACTGAAATGATTGTTGGATGGAGACTCTGTAAAGCTATTTTGTTTGATTTAAACTTTTACAAGCTGTTGGTCTGTTCTGAACTATGGAATTGGTGAAATTGTACTCTTATTATGGACCCTACACAGTGGATGTGTCTATTTTTCATCTATGTCCGTACTGAGTGCTTCCACTCTTTATATATGATATATGTATTTATACATTTTATATATATATATATATATATATATGTATGTATATATATATATATATATATATATATATATATATATATATATATATATATATATATTATATATATGTGTGTGTATATATATATATATATATATATATTGTGGCAAGATTGTTTTGGGGATGCCGTCCCCTGGGGTGGACGGTTGCACTTCAGCCAGAAAGTCACACAAATCCAGTGTTTTTGGTTCAATAGCCTCAGCTAGTTTTACCCACTAGCTATCAAAACAGAACAATACATAAGCAAAATCCTAGCCGTCTAGCTACTAACTAATACAGTGGAATACCCTCTCTAGAAGGAGTTGCCTAGTGTCCCTTACTCAAACCAAACAAATAGAACTCACAGCACAATTTGCAGTTTCACTCAGGAGACATCTGACCTCCTCCCCAGACAGTGAGGGAACAGACACCACTCAGGTGCAGCTCCTAATTAGTCTGCTGTAAGCCTGCAGACCAGAAGAACTGGACTGGGTCTTTTGTATGGAGCCCACCCTGCTCTCTCCATACAAAACACCAGGGACGCTTACCAGCCTTTCCAGAAGATGAAAAACACATTTTGAGAAGCTTTTCCTCAGAAACAAACAATCTCCCTGGTGTTTTAAAATATAAATGACAGGAATCTAGGACTTATGTACCTGCCATTTACTTCTTTCCCAGAACTTCTGTCACATATTCCCCCCCCCCCCTTGTTTCGCCCTACAAGGCGGAACACTTGTAGTCCCTAAGCAATAGATTCGGGACAATGTATTTGGATTGGCCAGTTGGCTTCCTGGCCTGTGCTATACAGAAAATTTTAAATTTGGAAAGCCAAGAATCACCTAGTTATTCTTCCATTAGTTTCTTTGTTCTCAGACATCCATTTCAACGGAGGATGGTTGGTTATTAACCTAAATTTCTGACCCAAAAGGTAATAAACACATTAGCATTTCTAGTGCCCATTTAATTGCTAGGGCTTCCTTTTCAATAGTGGCATAATTTATTTCATGTGCATTCAACTTCCTGCTTAAATAAATAATAGGATGCTCCTCACCATTTTCACTTTGGGATAACACTGCACCTATCCCTACACTTGACGCATCTGTCTGCACAACAAATTCATTTTTAAAATTTAGGTGTCATTAAAACTGGTTGAGTGCATAATGCTATCTTTAATGCCTGAAAAGCATTTTCTGCTTCTAGACTCCACTTAATCATTACTGACTTCCTACCCTTAGTCAACCCAGTCAATTGGACAGAAATTGTGGCAAAATTGGGAATAAATCTTCTATAATAGCCTGTGATTCCCAGGAAAGCTCCAACTTGTTTCTTGTTTAAAGGTCTTGGCCAGTTTTGAATTGCCTAAATTTTATTAAGTTGGGGCTTTATCAGACCTCTGCCTATGGTATACATCAGATATTTCAACTCCTGCATTCCCAAATAACACTTTTTGGGTTGGCTGTTAAACCCGCCTTACGGATGGAGTCCAACACTGCTTTTACCTTGGGCAGGTGAGTTTGGCAATCTGGACTATGGATAACTACATCATCAAGGTATGCCGCAGCATAGTGTCTATGGGGCCTCAGTATCTTATTCATCATTCGCTGAAATGTGGCAGGTGTCCCATGTAACCCAAATGGTAACCTCTTATACTGGAGGAGACCCTCCGGGACAGATATAGCTATCTTGTCTTTGGTTCTGTCTGTCAACGGTACCTGTAAGTACCCTTCTGTTAGGTCTACAGTGGTTAAATAACCAATTTGCACCCAATTTTTCAATCAGTTCATCCACCCGAGGCATTGGATATGCATCAAGCTTAGACAACTTATTTAGTTTCCGAAAGTCATTGCAGAAGCGTAAACTCCCATCAGGCTTTGGAATGAGCACACTAGGACCTGACCACTCACTATGTGACTCTTCAATTACATCCAATTCTAACATTTTTTTAATTTCTTTAGACACTAACTCCCGTTGGTATTCTGTAGGCTTTCAGATTAATCTTCACCCCTGGCTCAGTGACATGTTTAAGGATTGTCATTTTACTAGGTACATCCAAAAATAAGTCTCTGTTTCTTATGAGAAACTCTTTAGCCTCACACTGTTGGGCAACTGAGAGGGTGTTAGCTACTATTACTTCCAGAGCCAGGGTGATGGACAAAGCTTCTCTGTCTTTCCAAGGTTTTATAAGGTTTACGTGGTAGATCTGTACCAGCTTCCATTTTCCCTGGCTGATATAAATTGTAATTAACTTTCCCCACTCTTTCCATTATTTCAAAGAGTCCTTGCCATTTAGCCAAAAAAGTACGTTCTACGGTAGGCACTAAAACAAGGACTCTGTGTCACGCTAGCCGTGAGAAACAGACCCACCTACTGGTATTAGTGCAGCTAATCTTGGAGGCCTGGAGTCTAACGTGCCCAAGGTCTTTGCTACGGAGCCCTGCAAGCAGGTTTGGGCTTCGTGGCAGAGACACGCAGGTCGCGGCCCTCCTAGGTAGCCACCAGAGAGGTAGATATAGACAGGTCGGGCAATCCTGGTCAGAACCGTGCAGGAGATAGGAGCCGAAGAAGCAGGCAGAGGTAGAGGCAGGAATGCAGTCGAGCCAAGGAAACCAATACAAGCCAAAGGGAATTCCAGGAGCAGAGTCAGACAATCCGGGTCAATAGCCAAAAGTAAGTCAGGATGCAGGATATAGAACAAAGGTGCTGGAGCAAAAGTAGACCTTGATACTCTGGCACCAGAATGGCGCCAGAGTCTGCTTTAAATAGAGACTTCCTCATTGGCGGCAGGGAGATTGGCTGTCAGAGTCAGCTGACCTGTCAAGTGGAAGCCGAAACAAGCGTCCCGTTGCCTAGCAACGGAGACGTGAGTAATGCGCATGCACCGGTGCCCACCAGGGCAGTAATCTAAACGCCTCCCTTTGCCTAACAACTTGATATGATTGCTCAGCGTAAGTAGGCGACCGTCCCTGGCACTTCCTGAATATACGGGGATGGCGCCTGACACTCTGTGCCTAGAAGCAAAGGTGCGTACTTGGGCATTACGGTTATACATCATTTGTTGTGCCAATTTGGCTTGTTCTAAGTGCTCTCTTACTATCGGCACCACTGCAGATATTCTTTGTTGCATCAGGGAAACATGTTTAACCACAGTTTTATAGGGACTGGGTTGTCCCTCCCATGTTTCCTTGGCAATATTCAGTAAACCCCTAGAGTGTCTCCCATACAACAAATCAAAAGCCTGTGGAGGACTGGGGTACCTCAAGTACGGTAGCAAACAGTCCTACTTTTTCCCTTCTTTATCCACTACCTTCTTTAACATATGCTTTAAAGTTTTGTTAAATCTCTTCTAAACCATCAGTCTGCGGGTAATACACAGAGGTCCTTATTTGAGTGACCGTAAAAAGGCGACACAGTTCTTTCATAATTCTGGACATAAAAGGAGTGCCCTGGTCAGTGAGGATTTCATTAGGAATCCCGACTCTGCTAAAGACATGTACGGGTTCCCTAGCAATAGCCTTTGTCAATGTATTGCGTAACGGGATTGCTTCCTGGTACCTTGAATCATAATCTAGTATCACCAAAATATATTGATGCCCCCGAGCAGACTTTAGTAAAGGACCTACCAAATCCATGGCTATCCTTTCATACAGTACCTTATTAATGGGTAATGGGACAAGCGGACTTTTAAACTGTGGCCTAGGAGCATGATATTGACACTCAGGGCAGGATGCACAGTAGTCAGACACATCTTTATGGACCCCTGGCCACATAAAAATGCTGCAATATCCTTTCTGAGATATTTTCTTCCCCTAGCTGTCCTGCAGTTATGTGACCATGAGCCAGGTCTAGCGCAGTTCTCACATAAGCATTAGGTACTATTACCTGTTCCACAATATCCTCACCCTTTTGAGACATTTGATACAACAACCCTTGATTCATTGCCATGTGTGTGTACGACAACCTACTGTAAAACTCTAGGGGCTAGATTTACTATCAGGCGTGATGCATGGCGGCTTCAAGCCGCCATGCATCGCGGCGGTTTTCCGGCGGGTTTGCATTGCAAACAGCCGGATTTACTAATGGGCGCATTTCAGCTTCAATTTGAAGCCGCCGGCGATGTAACGGCGGGATGTAATGCTCAAAGCCGCCGGCGACTTTGAATAGAACATGGTGCTTTTGCTTTAAATGATGGCGCTTTTGTGTAAAGGCGTTTTTTTTGAAAATTACACCTGTCTCCTGGCCTGTTACTATTGGCTATTTTCAAACTCAGGAGATTTGACATCACAAGCCCTATATAAACCACTGGCCTGACACTTTTTTTCTCTGATAGGGTTTAGAGGAGTTTTGTGAGAGGAGTTTGGAGGATAGTGGTTTGCTGAGAGTTGGTGAGAGTTGGAGTTTGGTGGATTGGTGGAGCGATATCTGATTGAAGTGTGAGTAGTCCTGTGGTTTTTTCCTGTTTTGTACATTTATTTTCTCATTTATTTTCTGTCTTGTATTTTTTGTATTTGACTTGTCCTTTGTCTGTGTTACTTGTGTGTGACTGTGTGGAGAGTGTGTCTGTAGGTAGTGTAGTTTGTTCTTTGTGTTTGTAAGTCCTTCAGTGTTTTGTGTTTTTCTGTCTTCTGGGTAAAAATGTCCAGAGATAGGAGGGGAGAACAGGCTGAGGAGAGGGAGATGGAGGTTGAGGGGTCAGAGGAGGGAGAGGGAGAGGGAGAGGAGACAGGACAGGGCAGGAAGACCAAGACAGGGAGGAATGTGCGCTTCTCACATGATGAGAATTGTGTGTTGGTGCACAACATCATTCCCTGCTACGAGGTCATCCTAGGGAACCTGGCAGCCCGGACTCCTCTAAGGCGGCGTCACCAACTGTGGGGGAGAGTCTGTGAGGCCGTGAAGGCGATGGGCCCACTGAAGCGGACAGTAGCGCCCTGCCGCAAGCGCTTCTCTGATATTAAGAGGAGGCTTAAAGAGAAGATGGCCCAGGAAAGGAGGTCTACAAGGCGCACGGGTGGTGGCACCCCACTTCGTATGGAGTACACCACGTACGAGGAGGAGCTGTGCCAGATAATGCCGGCTGAAATTGTAGAGGGCATAAATGTGCAGGACACAGATTCGCCCTTTTTTGGCCAAGTAGTTGGTGAGTTATTTGGTTTTTTTACCCTAAAAGTTTTTTTAAGCTGCTTTTCTCTTTTTAAAACTGCTTTTCTCTTTTTAAAACTGCTTTTTTCTTTGTGAAAGTTTTTTTTTATTTGTTTTGCATTTTTTTTAGTTTTTCAAAGTGTATTTTTGGCTCTAATAGTTTGTAAAGGGTTTTTTTTTCTCATAAAAAAAATAATAATATTTGCAAACACATTTTTGCAATAAACAGTATATTTGGAAATTGCTTTTTTCTGGAAATACATTGTATGCTTTTTCTAATACATCCAGATTCGCCAGGACCGCAGGTAACTCCCAGTCCGAGGTCTACACCTCCACCTTCAATGAGAGATTCAGGCTCTGAAGAGCAAGCAGGTGCGTGGTCTCTGTTTGGGGAAGAAATAATGGAGTTAGATGTTTTTCTGTGCAAATGTTGGTGTTCAAGTTATATTTAGTGATTTTTATATGCTTTCCAATGAGAACATAGGGCTAGATTTACTAAACTGAGTGTTTGGAAACCTTGAGATGTTGCCTATAGCAACCTATCAGATTAAATTTTTTGGGTTTTTGGTACAGTTTCCAGATTTCAATTGACAAACATGTTAGTTCCTATATACTTACCTTGGTTATTTCACCACAGGAACCTCATCATCTCTGCAAGGCCAGCGCCAGTCTGCGCAGATGTCACCTTCTGACGACACACAGGAAGACACAGTCATCACTTTGGAGATGGTAGATGTCCCCGTGTCTATGCGCCAGGAAGAAGCAACTGCCCCTGCGGAACAGTCATCCGAGCAACAAGCTGCAGCTCCTCGGATGGATACAGGGCGAGAAATGGCCCAATCCATTGCAAATTTCCAGGCACAACAGTGTCAGTTTATGGACAGCCAAACGAGACACATGTCACAAATTGCGGCCCATTTGAGGCAGCTACACCGCTCAAATAGTCAACTCCCTGCTGGAATCAACCGTCTGGCAACTGCTTTGTAACAAACTAATGTGCAGCTGGCATAAATGACTGGGGCTGTGGAGGCCTTATATTCCACAGTACGTGAGGGGAATTCCAATGTCACCCGGCTGGCAGGGCAACTACATTCTGAACTTGTAGCCCGTTTACCGGCACCTATGTCTTCAGCCACCACCAGTGCCGCTAGTACGCCTACCACATCTCTACAGAGTACTCCTCCAAGGAGAGGTGCTCGCACCAGGGGTGGGAGAGGGAGGGGAGAGAGTAGCACCAAGCATAGCGATATGCCTGCAAAAAGGCATCGCTAGCACAATGTTTCTTATTGCTTAATTTTTTGTCAAGTTTCTATAACCATTATACGTTATTATTTATTGTGTTCTGCAATAAATGCTGTTAAATTTCTATTGTGTCAGTCTTTCTTTTCTGCACATTAAACAAGAGTATACTGATTTTTTAACAACTATGCACTATGCTTCAGGCAGAAAAAACATTTTTCACATGTGGATTGCATTAGCATTAAAATAAGGGTTAACTATGTAATGCAACAATTCCCATCCTAATTTCTTTGAGGCAACAGTATTCTAGTGTTTTTTTGGAAAGTACAAAACAACTAGAAAAGGAAAGGTGAAATGAGATTTTACTATGCAATCATACTGGGTGAAAAAATAATGGAAAAAAAAAACCAGTAGCCTGAAATTTCATGACACTTTGGCCATTTTCTATACACAGTCCTAATGGGTCATTGGACATGAAATAGGCCTTTCTCTTATGGTCTGATTGGCAAAATACCTGAAACAGCACACTGTTTGAACCATCACGCCGCTCACAAGCAGCGATTTCATTTTGGTCTTTTGAATGGCGGTTTTCCGGCGGCTTTATAAACCCCCTAATAGTAAATCCGGCTGTTTGAATGTTGAACATTGTTGAAACCGTCATGGCGCTTTATACAGAGGCGGGTTTGCAAACATCATTTCTGGTCGTTTGGACGGCGGGTTTAGCCTTAGTAAATCCGGCGATGGCTAAACCGCCGCCAAACCCGCCGAAAGTCGGCGGGTTTACAAACACGCCTGATAGTAAATCTAGCCCTAGGAGTTTTCCCATCAACCGCTTTTACATTTTCTCTTGTCTTTAACAGAGTGAGGTCCTTTAACTGCTCTAAGGCAAACATATATTTTGTTACTTCAAGTTCAATCATACAGTCAACTGGTTCATCGACATTTCTTCCTTCACTAGGAGGAACATTATCCTGTGCTCCACTGCTGCTCTCAATACTTTCTCACTCCCCAAGCATATTTGAGAAATGAAATGTTTCAGATTCTGGAATCACTCCCACCACCACTTTATCTGTAACATTATCACACGGGTCTGGGCTATATGTCTAACCCACAGGGTCTCCCACAGCTTCCAGAAGAGGGATAAATCCTGCTCCGTATTGCATCAAATCCCAAACAAGGAACTAATCCAACCGTAAATACCACGGAACCACACTGTGTTTCTATGTTCACTTCAGCGGTAGCATAATATTGAGTATAAGACCAATCAAAAAGGATTTAGGAATAAATAGGCACAAAAGAGAAAAGCAGCCCTTTTCTGATACAAGTGGTGTCACCTCCCACAATATAACATATACAAAAATATAATAGAAAAGATAGGCGCTAGCCCAATATAAGCATAAATGGAAAAGCAAATTAAAAAATCATATGTAGGACCAATTCTAATAGTCCCAGTCCAGTTATACACACAATGCTACAGTGTATGGTCTGAAGAATCACCATAGAAAGTGTTCAAAACGGTAATTCTAAATACTTCTCCGTCCAGCAGGGAAGATTCTCCTGTTGTTTGAAATACTTATCAACAATTCTCCAGCGGAGACTTTATTCTTATACCATTTCCTCCTCCCATATAGGCATATACTGGGCTAGCGCCTATCTTTTCTATTATATTTTTATATATAATATTGAGTATCCCCATGTATACAGGTCACCCCAACACTTTCCCCTTGATGTTTCAAGGGCCTCACCAACTCGCCTTTCACACGTGTCACCATGCTACCAGAATCTAGTAGAGCCTTTACACATTTGCCTTTTATGGTAATTGCACACATTTGTTTGTCTGAGTCAGGGTGTCGGTCTGCAGTGCAGGCAGGCTGGGCAAAGAAAGACATTCTGCGCTGTACATTAGCAGTATCACATTGCATAGTTTCAGAGGTAAGTGAACAACAGCAATATCGCCTAATTCGCCCCATCTAAAACATCTTATCACATTTCTATCACGTCTTATACAAGGCTGAGACCTTCTTGGCATCACTGGTCAATCTCCAGCTTCCCTGTTTTCAGCCTCTGGATGTTTCAGTTCATTCTACCGCTTGGCAACCTTTTCCCCTGGAACAGTCTTACCGGAAGTCACTGGAGCTCGGCGTAGCGGATCTAGGGGCCAGCTGGGTATAATCATCAGTTCCTCGGCTGCCAGATACCTCTCAACCATCACCACAAGCTTGTCTGCTGTTTTGCGTCCCCATGGCTTATCCACTTGCGCAGAGCTGCAGGCAGGGACCGTAGATAGCGATCCATCACAATTCTTTCAACAATTTGGGGACCTGAAAAAGTCTCAGGTTGTAACCTCTTTTTAGTGAGGTGGATTAGGTTATGCATCTGTGAGCAGAGAGGTTTATCTACCTGGTATCCCCAGCGATGTACTCTTTGCGCCCGCATAGACATTGTGACACCCAAATGGGGGAGAATTTCTGACTTCAATTTAGTCCTTGGCATCAGCAATGCTTAGATCACGGTATGACTTTTCCTACTCCCCAGATAGGAAGGCAGCCAATAGGCCGGAACACTGAACTACAGGCCAATTTTCCCTTTCAACAGTTCGCTCAGTTAAATAGGCTTCTACATCATCTCCCTTGGTCAACTTTTGAAGAAAATGACTAGCCGGTATAGAGCTGGAGCTATTTGTGACCTCCAGGGAAGCCATGCCGGACCGAGCCACTAAAAACTACACCACCTCTTTTAGGTCTTGGCGGTCTTGGTGCTGTCTCTGGAACTCCTCAATGGCTGCCTGTTGTCGCCTCTGGGACTCCTCAATGGCTGCTTGTTGTTGCCTCTGGGACTCCTCAATGGCTAGTAGCCTGACCCAGGTATTCTCCTGCTGAGCAACAATAGCTGCCTGCTGTACCTGGTAGCTTCCTGCTGGACTGCAGAAGTTTGTATCAACGCTTTGACTATAACATCCATGTTATCTCCAGGTGCAGGAAATGGGCAGAATGTAGCCTTTTGAATCAGCTGCCAATGTCTGGAATTAGGGTTCATGCGCTTTTGTTAAACACAATCTTTTCCCAAAATTGGGTGCCTGTCTCTAACTTTTCACAGTGTCTGTTTTTGGCAGAAATTAAAGTGCAATGCTCACATTCTGCACCATATGTGACAAGATTATATTGAAAATGCCATCCTCTGGGGTGGACGGTTTCATCACTTCAGCCAGAAAATCACACAAATTCAGTGTTTCAAGTTCAAAAGCCTCAGCTAGTTTTATTCACCAGCTTGCAAAACAGAACAAAACATAAAAAAAATTGTAGCATAGTATTACACATCCCCAAGTAGTATAACTATCAGTAGATAGTTACTGTTAAAGTTACTGTTACTTCTTTGGAGTATTTTCTACAGTAGATTTAATTTCTGGTCGCAATATATATATATATATATATATATATATATATATATATATATATATATATATATGCACACACAAACACACATTGTGCGGGACAAACCAATTTTGTATAAAGTTCCTAAGACAGAGAGTCATACATACCTGCTACTGTTTGATAACAATGTCATACACACAAACATGGTCACCAACATTTTCCTCCTAAAATCACAGTAAGAAGCCTGCTATACAATTTCATGAGGAAGCGAATGCTATGTAGAGTTATAGGAAAGACAATGTCCTTTTCAAATGTAATTTAGTATATTTAGAACAGTGCTCTAAATTACATGTATAAAAACCTTATCCGATAAACCCAAGAATGTGGAAATGCAAAGAGCTAGGTGTGCATTCTAAAAGCTACGGATGTCAGTAAGTGAAAATCTGGTCACAAAAGACTATTCCACTTTTTAAAATATTTTATTAAATGGACTTATTCACTTTAGCAGTAATTTGGTTGGTTTGATCTCTTGGTTTGCTTTCTTAATTATCCAATACTACCGTCCAGTTTAGTGTGAAGTGTGATGAGTCCCTGGCTACATCTAGGTCACCTTTATGTCAGTGACCTATTAGATGTATTTAAACATGAAATATTATCATTTTCAGATTTTCAAACTAAATTTAGGACCAACATTTGTTGAGTTTGTTTATTTATAGTTTCAACATTTTATAAAGTCTAGCAGCTCTATTTGTCCTAAACAAACATAATTTGAAAAGATTTTGCAAAGTGGCCATCACAATTCAAAGTAATAAAGATTATATTTAATTATCTTCTCTTGGTCAACAATTCGGAACTTAGTACATGTTTGGATTGCAGTGTCAAATCGTAGTTCAGAAAGGGGTGTCAGGACAAACTGCGTCAGCAACTGCAACAGAACCATAGAAGTCAGCAGAAATGAGAGGAGTTAAAACAGAATGAGTCTGGAACACAGGAATTAGCCACAAAGAACGCTGGAGTACAGGTAATAAAGCCTAATACTCTGGCACTGAACAGTGCACAGATAATGGTTTAAATGGCCTGTGTGATTTTATTTTATTTTTGCTGGCTTGTGTGTCAGAAGTCACATGACCACAAGCACAATTTCCTCATTCAGCTGCGCACACGCTGCTATAGCAAGCAAAGCGGGTCAATGGCTAAGGAGAGAGGGACCAGTGGGGAGAGAGGGACACCGGATCAGGTAGGTTCCAGACAGGCTCTGACCTGCGACCTGGTTGAAATTCTTCAATATACTGGGTCACTGATTTTCTTCATTTGATGGTCAGCAAAAATGGAGTAAAATCTGACTGAAACACAGGCAAGTAAATAAATAAGCAATTAATTACATACATAAAAGCATTAGTAAACCAACATTTCACTTTCTCTCTGCACCATGCACTTTGTATGTCAACCGGAAATAGCAATGTTTTTGTTAATGTGTGTGATTTTCCAAACCATACTTATGAATACATCAGATGCATTTGTTTAAACAAATATTCTTCTGTATTCTGAGTTTTCAGATGGGTGGGCCGCAAAATAAATCACAAGAGATTCATTCATTTCTATCCTGTAACTTTCAGACAACAGAAGAAACTTGAATATGTTAATTTTTAGCAAAGTAAAACCAAAACCTCATAAACATTATTCTCCACACAAAACTTACAATAAGAGATAATGAAATATAATTTATATAGTATTCTTATTCTCTATGGTATCTACATCTACCATGAGCCTGTTTTACCAGAAAGCATGGTGGCAATCAGGCATTAATCAGTTTGAATATAAAACAGTTTTCGGTGTATAAAGAATACAGTACATCTGTAAAATATAACAATTTATTAAATATCCTATTCTAATCTGCTCTTGTATGTGCATTTTAAGCCTTTTTTCAACCAATATACTTCAGATGACCATGCATTCTAAAATATAAATAACGATAGATGTATTACAGTTCATAAGACATTTGATTTCTGTATCTTGAAGATGTGTATAAATATATTCTGATTTCCTTAAAACAATATTGACATATCGTGCAGGTATTGCAAGTGTAACTGTCCTTCTCAGCCAGTCATTTTGGTTGATGATTTTTCTTACCCTTTAGGTGGTAGGGTGATAGGTAGGATTTCAAAGTCTGTGCCCTTTTAAATAGTATGTTAGGCTACTCAGAAATAGAATTAGAATAGAATTAGAAGGAGCTGTATCTAATTTTTAAAATATGCCTAAAATCTTTTTAATGTTGTTTTCAGAGACATTGTATTATGTGATAGAAGGACAAAATCTTTTTTTTTTTTTTTTTTTTTTGCTATTATGATCCACCTCAGATTGTTTTTTATTTTTTTTGTTTAATAATATATTTCTCTCCATATTTTTATTTCCTTTTAAATTATTGTCCAAAATATATGATGGATAACCAAGTTATCCTAACATAATTTTCAGATTGTTGATTAAAAGTATCAATGTATGTGCAATCTCTACCCAGTCTGATTATCTGAGAAAAGTAGATATTATTATTCCACCTAGTTACCGAAATGGCAGCTTGAGAATAAACTCTATTTTATCGTGCACAAATATATGGGTACACTTTAAATTATAATAATTTTCCTGAATTTTAGGCATACATTCTAAAAATTCCTCTTCACTGCCACTCCATACAATGCATATATATATATATATATATCTATCTCTATCATCTTCACCTATTTATATAGCACCACTAATTCTGCAGCGCTGTACAGAGAACTCGCCCACATCTGTCTCTGCCCCACTGGAGCTTAGACAGTCTAAATTCCCTAACATATGCACACACAGACCGGGAGGGACTAAGGTCAATTTAATAGCAGCCAGTTAACCTACTAGTATGTTTTTGGAGTATGGGAGTAAACCGGAGCACCCGAAGGAAACCCACGCATACACGGGCAGAACATACAAACTAAATACATTTATGGCCATCTATCTATCTATCTATATCATATATATATATATATATATATATATATATATATATATATATATATATATATATATATATATATATATATCTTATATACTCTATGGTGTTTGCTAATGGATTGTATCTACATAATTATAACCTCTCCCAGGTACCTATGTAAATATTGGCATTGTTTGGAGCAAATACAGTTCCCATTGGTGTTCCACTTAATCGCAGATAATATTGGTTTAAAACATTTAAATACAAAACAGTTATACTCTAGACCAAATTGAATGCAATTTAAAATAACAGTTTGTCTTTCTGTAGCTAGCATGTTATCTTAATTTAATACACTTCCCCCCTATCATGTGGTATAGAGGTGAACAAGCATTGCAAATCTGTTTTGCACCATATAACATTTGCCTTCCTCTGTATATTATCTAGGGTTTTTCAATACATGAGCAGAGTCTCTAAGGTACAATTATAAGTCACTAGAATGTAAACTCTTACAGACAGGGTCCACTCGACCCTATATATCATGGTCCTGATGTCATGTCTTATGCTGATTTTTTTTTCTGTTTATCTACTCATACACATGGAATTTATACCTCTATCCTTGCTAGCTGTAAATGGTAGCTTCTGACTATCCATGTTTGTGTTATCATTATTAATTGTATTCGTATACCTGTTATGTTTATTGCATTCATATATGTCATACGATGATTGTCTGGCACTATGTAATCTGTGGCACCCTATAAATAAATGCTGATGACTGACATATTTCTGTATAAAAATATCCACATATAAAAATGTCAACACTGATAATATTTCTTTATTTTATTATGAGCTTTCAATAATCATGTGATTAAAAAATAAATAAATAAAAGAATAAAAAATACAATTAGGACCAATGCCAAAATTTTGTAAAACCATCCACCGTTAAGGCCACACCACTGAATCAGAAGCCTTAGCCACATCAAGATATACAGCCACAGCTTCATCATTGTTGTCAAGTTTCAATTGCAAATTTTTAAATAACCACCTAAGATTAGCAGAAGTGGAACTAAAAGGCATAATACCACATTGATCAGGGCTTACAATTTCATTAACTACATAATTTTAAAGAAGAGCTGATACTTTTGCTATTCTTAATATCTGTTGCCAATAGAGGTATTGGTCTGTACGAGTCTGGATATAAATATTTTCACCCTACTTGGGAAGGACGCTTATAGGAGCTTCCGACATGGATGAAGGGAGACCTTTCTCATTAGAGAATAAATTGAATGTTTATAGTACTTTAGGGAGAAACATTACTTTTATGTTTCTTGTAAAGTTCTTTTGGTATCCCATGGAGTCCTAGGGTCTTATCATTTGGAAATTAATCAATTGTTAGATCTAGTTCTTCTAAAGTAATTGGAATATCTAAAAATGTCCCACTGTCATTAAATTAGATTTTTATATATTTATGGAATATCTGGTTAATACTATGTGCCTATCCCCCTGGTCATCCGTTAATGCTGATAAAGATAAGTTATTATTTTCTTCCTTAACTAAAAATGCTAGCAAGTTACCCTGTTTATCCGCTTTTGCATATCGAATGTGGTCTACATTTTGTTTTATCAAGAAGTAAATCAGACCATTGTTCTTGCACATAAGTTGTGTTTTTAAAAAAGAGCAAAGAGCACAGAACTTGTGCATAGTTCTGACGATATTCAAATCCAAGCATATATAATGGTATGTTTCAATTTGAATCTGAGTGTACTCTCTGCCTAAACAGTACTTGCAGTACTAGAAACACAAGACAGACTGCAGTACAAAAAAAGCTCAGATCTGAACGCATACATTCTTTTTAAAATAAGAGAACAATTAACAGTATAATCATTTATAGAAATATTTTATTTTGAGATATATATATATATATATATATATTTATTTATTTATTTTAAAACATTCATTACGTAAATAAACATGATTTCAGTGTGTACTATACATACTATGCTTCTATCTTAGTTGCATATAGTTTTTCTGCTGACACACAATTGTGTACTTTTTTGTATAAAGACTATGCCGTGTCAGTCACCAGTATCAGTTGGCATTTATACCTGCCCTCTAGTAGGTGCAATTAATACGGGTGAAACCAAGCAGACTTACTCGAAACTCAGGACAGGACTTGGCAGAATCTGTGGAACACTCTAACCATACATGGAATACATTAGTCTGCCACCCCTCCCCCAAAATTGCATTCATTTATGTAATGTCAGTTTCTGGGTATGTGTAGAGCTATTTCACGCATGTGATATTCTAAGCAAATGGACATATGTCTGGACGTGAATCAGAGCCTATGTGTTCCGATATAGATTGTTCTAGCTTCAAAGATGTTTCCTCCCTTTTTACTAGAGAACTATTTAGTCTCAATCTCTCTGGAAATTAGAGACCCTCTCAGAAATGCTCTAACCACATCCCATTATATGACAAGACTCCCATGGCTCGACAAGGTCAAAGCCCTTACCATTAACTACAACCAAAAAGGATTGAGTTCCAAAATCTATTACCCTTTGTTAATGTATAGTCCAATCATGTAAGCCTAGTGGGAAAGTGATCAGAAATTACTCTAAGCAAATATTCTGTATCTGAAACTAATGGTAGTAAATGTTTTGAGAAGAGAGACAACTCAATACGGGAGAAAGAATGATCCCTTGCAGAGAAACATGAACACTGCTCCCTGATTGGATGTCTGATCCTTCAAATGTCAATCAAACCCATTGTGCTTATTAATTGTGTCAATTTTGAACTACCTTGTGACAGCAGTGTAGATGATTCTCTTCCATCTATCATTTTGTTCATCCATAAAATTATTACAATCTCATATACAAATAATCTTTGGAGACAAAGCTATTGAAGAACTACATTGTTGTAGTATCTCACTAGTATAAAGAGAAGGGATATAAATCACCATTATTAGCCATTAAGAAGAATTCATCACAGCTTTAATAAAAACAAAATGACCCAAAGGATCCATTTGGGCTATAAGGTGTAGTAAGACTGATACATCTCTAGAACATGAAGAATACTCAGAATAACACAACCATCCCCCCAAAAGTTTCTGAAGAGAAAGAACCTTATTATTATTATTATTATTATTATTATAATAATTATTATCATTATTATTATGATTATTATCTATAATTTATAAGTTATAACTAGATGGGTTTCCTCCAGGCAACCAATATCTGTATTTATTTCTTTTTATTTCTTTTAGCATTAGAGCTCTTTTAATTCTATCATTTAGACCAGTAGTTCCCAAACTTTTGCAGTTCACGGCACCCTTAGAGTCTCCAAATTTTTTCAAGGCACCCCTCCAAAATAATTACTGAGCAGTCCTGTTTTAGAAGTAGTTGGGTCAAAAAATTGTAATAAGTATTTAGGTCACGACAAAAATACTTATTTAGTTGTATGCAAAAATGCCCCTCTGCATCCAGAGACACTGCCCCCTCTGCATCCAGGGACACTGCCCCTCTGCATCCAGGCACTCTGCCCCCTCTGTCACGCTGTCCCCTCCTCTGCCCTCTGTCACGCTGTCCCCCATCCTCTGCCCTCTCTCACGCTGCCCCCTCTGCCCTCTGTCATGCTGTCCCCCTCCTCTGCCCTCTGTCACGCTGTCCCCTCCTCTGCCCTGCTGTCCCCCTCCTCTACCCCCAGGCACGCTGCCCCATCTGCAGCCCTCTGTCACGCTGCCCCCCTCTGCTGCCCGCTGTCCCCTTCTGCAGTCACACTGTCCCCCTCTGCTGCCCACTGTCCCCCTCCGCTGTCACACCGTCCCCCTCTGCTGCCACACTGTCCCCCTCTGCTGCCCGCTGTCCTTTTCCGCTGTAACCCTCCGCTGTCACACTGTCCCCCTCTGCTGCCACCTGTCCCCCTCCGCTGCCACACTGTCCCCCTCCGCTGCCACACTGTCCCCCTCCGCTGCCACACTGTCCCCCTCTGCTGCCACACTGTCCCCCTCCGCTGCCACACTGTCCCCCTCCGGTGCCACACTGTCCCCCTCCGGTGCCACCATCCTTTTCACTCTGCCCCACGCCAGACATAAAAAAAAAGAGAAGACAGAAACTTACCAATAACCGCGGCGCCGGGACCCAGCAGCCTCCTCTCTCCCGCAGCTGTCACTGAATATAGACGTCAGTGACAAGCTGCTGAGGGAGAGAGGAGGCTGCTGGGTCCCGGCGCCGCGCTGATTGGTAAGTTTCTGTCTTTTCTTTTTTTTATGTCTGGCTCGCGGCACCCCAGTGACAGCGCCGCGGCACCCCTGGGAGCCGCGGCGCACACTTTGGGAACCGCCGATTTAGACCCTTAATATTTCTAGAGATCACTATAAACCTTCCAACATTGGGGCTGCTTCTAGCCACCAGACTTTAGTTTCTTTAATCTTTCAACTCTTGTGAGATCATTATATATCCTCACAGTTTCATTAATTTGGCTATTATTTACATAACTAAATAAGGTGTCACTTACATAGTAATAATAGCAAACTATATCAATGTAGGCAGTGTAACATAAATCAGTGCATATAATCTCAAATAGATCTAGCAATATTACACCCATACAAAATAATATTATTAGAAAATAATTGAAGACTAAACAAGAGGTACTGCAACAACAATATAGAAGAATAAACAATGAATACTGTAAAAGGGTATATTTAGTGCACTCCACTTTATTTTAGATATATAAAATTCTTTTTTAAGCGATTATAGTCTGAAAGTGATGATTGCAAAGTTACAACAGAATTGATGTTTAAAAGGCCTTTATAAAATATTTCAACTAAATGGCTGAGTAATCCAAGAATTTCTTGACTAGGAAGGTGCTATTTACCAAATAGGCTGAAACACCAATATATTCACCACGATCTTAAATTAATTTGAGGCTTTGCCATTGTTTCCCCAATTTTTCTTCAGGCTAATAAATCTGTATAAGGAAAGAAAGGGGACACTCCATGCTGAAAGTACCTTTAATAAAAGTGCCTTTAATAAAAGTGATTAACAGAAATCAATAACCTTAAAAGTGTGAGACATGTTCCTAATGCATCATTTTGTTCCGGAGAGGGGAGCAAAATGATGCGAATTGCCTGCGGATCGCGTAATTTTGATACGCGATGGGCAGGGTGCGGGAGACTTGCATGCTCATCTGGAAGACCTACCCAGAATTTGGGAGTCTGGGTAGAGAGTGGGCAAATATGCTGTCACTCACCGGACCGTGAGTGCCTCTTCCCGGACATTTAGGAACCGTGGTCGTCCACCATCCTGAGGGTCTGCGCATGCGCAGCCCTTTTCTATACTTCAGTGTATACCCCTTTAACTTAATTGGCAGATCAGGCAACCTCCCTATATTAAGCACCTGTGGTCACCACCACGTTGCCTGATCTTGGAGTCTCATTCCTCATGAGTCTCTGAAGGTGTTCCTGTATTACTCGTGTATTCAGCGCTGCTGATTCCTGTGGTTTCCAAACCACTTCTACTACTGTGGTCCCATACCACTTCTACCATCAACTGTATCATCATGACTGTTTGCTGATTCCTATCCGCTGCCTCCGTGCACTACAGTCTTCTACACCACTTCAACGTTATTTTATATCTATGTGACTGTTTGCTCATCGCTATCCGTTGCCTCCGTGCACTCCAGCTTTTACCTCACTCTCCTGCTTCTCATCAAGTCTGTTTGCTGACTACTATCCGCTGCCTCTGTGCACTACAGTCTCCTGCTTGCAACTCGCCTGTGTTTAACATCGTGACTGCCAGCTGACTACTATCCGCTGCCTCTGTGCACTACAGTCTCCTGCTTGCAACTCGCCTGTGTTCAACATCGTGACTGCCAGCTGACTACTATCCGCTGCCTCTGTGCACTACAGTCTCCTGCTTGCAACTCGCCTGTGTTCAACATCGTGACTGCCAGCTGATTACTATCCGCTGCCTCCGTGCACTATAGTCTCATCTCATCGTTGCTGTGACTTCCTCGAGACTGCCGCTTTCATTACCATCTGCTACACTTCGTGATCAACAGCTCCTGCCCTGCGCTGCACTCCTGTTTCCCATCGCTGTTGGTTCCTGTGGTTGCTACTGGTTACCTCCGTGTGCCGCTGAGTCCTGCTGCGGTGGTCAACGCTATCGTCCATCTCCTGCTGATCCACTCTCCACGCCTTCACGTGTTCCACTGGTCTCTACCCTCCTGTCAGCATTGGATTTGTATCTCATCTACTACCCTCTGCTGGATCATCTCCATTCTCCTGGGTCCCCTATGAGTCCAGTTCCACGTGTTGCTGACTCCTGTGGATTCGTGTCCCTGTTGGTCTACTCACCTGTGCGCTGCACCTGCTAGACCGCTGCTTCACCTATCCAGGGACTTCCTATCCAGTCGGCCTCCAGCCGCTCAGGTACCGCTGCAATCCCATCTGACTGCTACTGCTGAACCACGGTATGCATACTTCTCATTGACTGTGCTGTGTATTGCATATCTTGCTGGACTGTGTTTGGTTCTCTCTGGAGTCTGCTATCCGCTGAGTCTATTGCCATCATTGACTGTGTTATCATTGTGCTGGACTACTTCAAGAGACTTTCTAGATTGCAGACCTGATCAGTCATTTATATATATATATATCTATATTGTGCATATTACTGTGGATCGTGTATAAGGTGCCTGTGTATATCCTATGTTGTAGTCTTCCCCCGTGCACCTCCTCACATATATATTCAGCGGTACAACTTGCTGATGTCAGACCACTGATCCCTGTTTCCGGTATCACCTGTTCCATTATCCTCTCACATAGCAGTGGTACAACTTGCTACCGCAGACCACTGACTACCTGGATACCTCCACCTGGATTCCATTCCTTCACTCAGACAGCGGTACAACTTGCTACCCGCAGACCGCTGACTCTCATCACCTCCTTGTTTCTGTTGGACATTCCTCCTCACTATAGCAGTGGTACAACTTGCTATCGCAGACCACTGACTACCTTCACGTGTCCTTGTCCATACAGTTCCTTGTGTTTCATTACCTCATTATTACCAGTGTTGCTAGTCATAGACTTTCCTGAGCATCTCATCGGCCATCATTTCATGTTCCGTGATCACCCAGCTACCAGAGTACCCTATTACCATCTACATTGCTCTGGTAAGCCTACCATCTGGTGATCCCTGGGTAAAGACTCCTAGTGCCCGTGACAGTAAGATCAGGCAATGACAGACCCAGATGTGGAACCTACCGCCAAAGAGATGCTGCAACATCTGGTTAGCCGTGTGGAGCAACAGGATGCCCGCCAACAGCTGTTACTTCAGTGTTATCAGTCATTAACCTCCCAAGGAACATCTGGACAGACTGTGACAGCCACTACTGAAGCTCCTGTGCTTTCCTCCGTTTCCCCATTGCCATCCCAGGTGTCTATAGCTTCCACGCTTCACCTGCCTACTCCGTCAAAGTACGATGGAGACCCCAAAACTTGTAGGGGTTTCCTTAACCAATGTTCAGTCCATTTTGAGCTCCAACCTCAAAATTTTTCTACCCATCGTTCCAGAGTGGCCTATCTTATCTCTTTGTTTTCAGGACAAGCCCTGGCTTGGGCCTCCCCTCTGTGGGAGAGGAACGATCCAATATTACAAGATAGTGCCAAATTCATTTCTACATTCCGAAGTGTGTTCGATGAACCAGGTCGTGTGACCTCCGCTGCTTCCAGCATCCTCCGTCTGCGACAAGGATCTCACACTGTAGGCCAGTACGTCATTCAATTTAGGATCTTAGCCTCTGAACTTCAGTGGAACACTGAAGCCCTAGTTGCCGCCTTCTGGCAGGGGCTTTCCGATAAAATTAAAGATGCACTGACTACCCAAGAGCTTCCTTCGTCACTTGAAGATTTGATCTCTCTATGCCATCGTGTTGATATGAGATTTCGTGAAAGAGAGGCTGAGAAAACGACTTCTGCTAAAGCACCTTTTCGCTCTAACTCTCAATTTCGTCCAGTGTCACCCGCTGTGATTCCCATGGAGATAGGACGTTCCAAGTTATCTTCTGAGGAGAGGAAACGAAGAGTAAAGAATAGACTCTGTATCTATTGTGCTGATTCCACTCATGTCCTCAGCTCCTGCCCTAAGAGATCGGGAAATGCCAGGCCCTAACTAGTTCTGGAGAGGTGAAGTTAGGGTCCCTGGAGTCCTCTCCATCGTCTATGAAATCTAAAGTCTGCGCTTTTGATGTGACTATTTCCTTTGCTACCAAAACCTTTGAGTCACAGGCATTGATTGATTCCGGAGCAGCAGGAAATTTTATTTCCAAATCGTTAGTTAATCAATGGTCTCTACCAATGATTACCTTAAAAACTCCCATTACTGTGACGGCTATCGATGGATCACGTCTCATCAACGGTCTCATCACCCAGAGTACGTCTCCAGTAACCCTTCAGATTGGTGCTCTGCATCATGAAGAGATATCGTTTTTAATTCTTCCTGTTACGACAAGTCCGATTGTCCTAGGCCTTCCATGGCTTCAGTGTCACTCTCCCCAGATTGACTGGCGCACCCCTCAAGTCACGTCTTGGGGGCCTGAATGTCACCATCATTGCCTTTCCCAAGTCATTCCTCTCAAGGTACAGCAAGCTTCCATCTCAGCTATTTCACCGGGACTCCCTCCTCAATATGCTTCATTTACCGATGTTTTTGATAAAGCTCAGTCTGAACGTCTTCCTCCTCATCGTTCTTGGGATTGTCCGATTGATCTTCTTCCTGGCAAGACTCCTCCCAGGGGCCGGGTCTATCCACTCTCGTTACCTGAAACTCAAGCTACATCTGAATATATACGGGAGAACCTCCAGCGTGGGTTCATTCGACCTTCCACCTCGCCCGCTGGAGCTGGGTTCTTCTTTGTCAAAAAGAAGGATGGATCATTACGCCCTTGTATAGATTTTCGTGGACTCAATGCCATTACTATCAAGAATCGGTATCCCATTCCGTTGATCACTGAGCTATTTGACCGCATCAAGGGAGCCCGTATTTTTACTAAGTTGGATCTTCGTGGTGCCTACAATTTAATCAGAATCCGTTCCGGTGACGAATGGAAGACGGCGTTTAACACCAGAGACGGGCATTACGAATATCTGGTAATGCCTTTCGGGCTATGTAATGCCCCCGCTGTTTTTCAGGGCTTCATCAATGAGATTTTTCGGGACTTATTATATGTATGTGTCGTCGTCTACCTGGACGACATATTGATTTTTTCACAGGACCTGCCTTCTCACCACCAACATGTGGCAGAAGTCCTCTCCAGGCTACGGAAAAATTCATTGTTCTGTAAATTAGAAAAATGTTCATTCGAATTACCCCAGATTCCATTCTTGGGGTATATTGTTTCCGGAGTTGGTCTGAAGATGGATCCTGACAAAGTAAATGCTGTACTACATTGGCCCCAGCCAACTACTCTTCGTGCCATCCAGCGTTTTTTAGGTTTTGCCAATTACTATAGACGCTTCATTCAAGACTTTTCTTCCATTGCATCTCCTATTGTGGCCCTGACTCGAAAAGGGGCTAATTCTAAGCAATGGTCTACTGAGGCTATTCAAGCCTTTCAAACATTAAAAGAGTCCTTCTCTTCGGCTCCAATCCTTCGTCAGCCTGATGTGACACTCCCCTTTTTCCTAGAAGTAGATGCCTCTAATGTGGGCTTAGGAGCTATTCTCTCCCAACGCTCGGAACAGCAAAAATTCCACCCTTGTGCCTTCTATTCTCGGGGTCTCCTACCCGCAGAGAAGAATTATACCATCGGAGACAAGGAATTACTGGCTATCAAAGCCGCATTAGAGGAATGGAGATACTTGTTGGAGGGAGCTCGCCATCCGGTGACGATCTTCACGGATCATAAGAACTTGTCATATCTCCAGTCTGCCCAATGCTTGAACCCTCGTCAAGCAAGATGGTCTCTTTTCTTTTCCCGTTTTGAATTAATAATTACCTTCAAACCAGCTGCCAAGAACAAAAAAGCTGATGCCTTATCTAGAGCCTTTGTTACGTCCTCTGATATAGAAGAGGTTTCCAACCATACCATTCTAGACCCCAAATGTATCTCACTGGCTGCTTCATCCACCAAAACGCTACCATTTGGGAAGACCCTCGTGCCTCCTACTCTAAGGAGGAAAATCCTTTCGTGGTTCCATGCCTCCCGTTTTTCTGGACACGCCGGTGAACACAAGACTTTTGAGATCCTCTCTCGAAGTTACTGGTGGCCTTCAATGAGGAGAGACGTCAAAGAGTTCATTGCTTCCTGTGAATTATGTTCGCAATTCAAATCCTCCCGCAGAACCCCAGCAGGGTTGCTGCGACCACTACCCATTCCGTCCAAACCATGGACCCATATTAGTATGGATTTCGTTACTGACTTACCACCTAGTAAGAACCATAACACTATTTGGGTGGTAGTGGACAGATTTTCGAAGATGGCTCATTTCATCCCTCTGTCTGGTTTGCCTTCCTCGTCTATCCTGGCTGAACATTTCATTAAAGAGATCTTCCGTATCCATGGATGTCCATCTGAGATTGTGTCTGATAGAGGAGTACAATTCGTGTCCAGATTCTGGCGAGCCCTTTGTAAAACCTTGGGCATACGATTAGCACTCTCATCTTCTTACCATCCACAATCCAATGGACAAACCGAACGTGTCAATCAAGATCTTGAGACTTTTATAAGGATATTTTCATCAGCCAATCAAGACAACTGGGTAGAGTTACTCCCTTGGGCTGAGTTCGCCCATAACAACATGTACCATGAGTCATCATCCAAAACTCCATTCTTTGTGGTCTACGGTCACCATCCGTCTTTTCCGGAATTTCCTGCCCTCCCGCCCACCCAAGTTCCTGCGGTGGAAACTGTTTGTCAGACCTTTAAAAATATCTGGTCTCAGGTCAGAACCTGTTTAAAGAAGACATCTGTCAAATATAAATCTTTCGCTGATAAGAAGAGGCGGGCTATTCCACCACTAAAAATTGGAGATCGTGTCTGGTTATCCACAAAAAATATTCGTTTGAAGGTTCCATCCATGAAATTCGCCCCTCGTTTTATTGGTCCATATAGGATCATTCAAGTAATTAATCCAGTATGTGTGAAACTCCTTCTTCCTAAGAGTCTTCGGATTTCTAATGCCTTCCATGTATCTTTGCTCAAACCTCTTATTATCAACCGTTTTTCAACTCCTCCCTCAGCTCCGCAGCCAGTTCAAGTTCATCAGGAGGAGGATTTTGAGATTACCGAGGTACTAGATGCAAAAATTTCGCGAGGAGTCCTCCACTTCCTCGTTCATTGGAAGGGCTTTGGTCCTGAGGAGCGCTCTTGGATCAAAGCTGAAGATCTTAATGCTCCTGCCCTTTTGAAGAAGTTTTACTCCAAAAATCCGGACAAGCCCGGTTCCAGGCGTTCTGTGCCCACCTTTAAAAGGGGGGGTACTGTCACTCACCGGACCGTGAGTGCCTCTTCCCGGACATTTAGGAACCGTGGTCGTCCACCATCCTGAGGGTCTGCGCATGCGCAGCCCTTTTCTATACTTCAGTGTATACCCCTTTAACTTAATTGGCAGATCAGGCAACCTCCCTATATTAAGCACCTGTGGTCACCACCACGTTGCCTGATCTTGGAGTCTCATTCCTCATGAGTCTCTGAAGGTGTTCCTGTATTACTCGTGTATTCAGCGCTGCTGATTCCTGTGGTTTCCAAACCACTTCTACTACTGTGGTCCCATACCACTTCTACCATCAACTGTATCATCATGACTGTTTGCTGATTCCTATCCGCTGCCTCCGTGCACTACAGTCTTCTACACCACTTCAACGTTATTTTATATCTATGTGACTGTTTGCTCATCGCTATCCGTTGCCTCCGTGCACTCCAGCTTTTACCTCACTCTCCTGCTTCTCATCAAGTCTGTTTGCTGACTACTATCCGCTGCCTCTGTGCACTACAGTCTCCTGCTTGCAACTCGCCTGTGTTTAACATCGTGACTGCCAGCTGACTACTATCCGCTGCCTCTGTGCACTACAGTCTCCTGCTTGCAACTCGCCTGTGTTCAACATCGTGACTGCCAGCTGACTACTATCCGCTGCCTCTGTGCACTACAGTCTCCTGCTTGCAACTCGCCTGTGTTCAACATCGTGACTGCCAGCTGATTACTATCCGCTGCCTCCGTGCACTATAGTCTCATCTCATCGTTGCTGTGACTTCCTCGAGACTGCCGCTTTCATTACCATCTGCTACACTTCGTGATCAACAGCTCCTGCCCTGCGCTGCACTCCTGTTTCCCATCGCTGTTGGTTCCTGTGGTTGCTACTGGTTACCTCCGTGTGCCGCTGAGTCCTGCTGCGGTGGTCAACGCTATCGTCCATCTCCTGCTGATCCACTCTCCACGCCTTCACGTGTTCCACTGGTCTCTACCCTCCTGTCAGCATTGGATTTGTATCTCATCTACTACCCTCTGCTGGATCATCTCCATTCTCCTGGGTCCCCTATGAGTCCAGTTCCACGTGTTGCTGACTCCTGTGGATTCGTGTCCCTGTTGGTCTACTCACCTGTGCGCTGCACCTGCTAGACCGCTGCTTCACCTATCCAGGGACTTCCTATCCAGTCGGCCTCCAGCCGCTCAGGTACCGCTGCAATCCCATCTGACTGCTACTGCTGAACCACGGTATGCATACTTCTCATTGACTGTGCTGTGTATTGCATATCTTGCTGGACTGTGTTTGGTTCTCTCTGGAGTCTGCTATCCGCTGAGTCTATTGCCATCATTGACTGTGTTATCATTGTGCTGGACTACTTCAAGAGACTTTCTAGATTGCAGACCTGATCAGTCATTTATATATATATATATCTATATTGTGCATATTACTGTGGATCGTGTATAAGGTGCCTGTGTATATCCTATGTTGCAGTCTTCCCCCGTGCACCTCCTCACATATATATTCAGCGGTACAACTTGCTGATGTCAGACCACTGATCCCTGTTTCCGGTATCACCTGTTCCATTATCCTCTCACATAGCAGTGGTACAACTTGCTACCGCAGACCACTGACTACCTGGATACCTCCACCTGGATTCCATTCCTTCACTCAGACAGCGGTACAACTTGCTACCCGCAGACCGCTGACTCTCATCACCTCCTTGTTTCTGTTGGACATTCCTCCTCACTATAGCAGTGGTACAACTTGCTATCGCAGACCACTGACTACCTTCACGTGTCCTTGTCCATACAGTTCCTTGTGTTTCATTACCTCATTATTACCAGTGTTGCTAGTCATAGACTTTCCTGAGCATCTCATCGGCCATCATTTCATGTTCCGTGATCACCCAGCTACCAGAGTACCCTATTACCATCTACATTGCTCTGGTAAGCCTACCATCTGGTGATCCCTGGGTAAAGACTCCTAGTGCCCGTGACATATGCCCTAGCCTGTTTCACAATGCTGTCTCAGAATACTGCCAAAGCCTGTTCTCAGCCTATTATCCCTGCCTTTGGACCTTGCTTCTGTACTTGGCACTAGGATCCTCAGTGTCTCTGCATTGTCCCTGTCATTATCTTGCTCCCTGTTGATCTCCTGCAGTGCTCAATCTACACCCACAAATACTGTAAGCTGATTAATCCCTACTACTATGTGTGAGGTTATGTGGGCAACCAAGTATTGGTGAACACATAGAGCCTGATTCATTAAGGAAAGTAAGGTAAAAAAGGAGTACGTTTTCTCCTTGACAAACCATATTACAATGCAAGTGGTGAAAATTAGTTTAGTATTTTGCACATAAGGAAAATACTGGCTGTTTTTTCATGTAGGACACACAAACTTGATAGCTTTATTTTTACACTGACATTAAAAGTTGATCTAGGACATGCTCTACCCCAATTATAAATCTGTTCTCACATTTTAAATGTACCCCCTCCCCTCCAATGCAACATGGTTCTGCCAAGGTTCAAAGATACTCATTTTTTTGCTTTACTTTCCTCAATTAATCAGGCCCATAGTGTTCTATAGGATTAGGGGCTGTTGTAGGCTTGGTGAAGAGGTTCTAGAGGTCTAATCATTCGATGGGTATTCAGGAGGGAGAGGGTAAATAAAAGGGGAGGAGGAGTATGTCTTTATATTAAGCCAGAGGTAAAGCCAAGTATTCAGGAAGTTATTTACAAGAATATGGGTGATAATATAGAGGCATTGTGGGTGAAAATATCCAGTGGAGGAAAAAGTTCAGAGAAGTGGCTGATAGGGATATGCTATAAACCACCAGATATTAGTATGATTGAGGAAGCCCAACTTCTACAACAAATTGAAAAGGCTACACAACTAGGATTTTATTTATCCGGACACTGATTGGAGTACTGAGACCTGCGTGGGAAATAGATTTCTGAGCACGCTAAAAGACCATTACATGTCCCAATTAGTAGAGGAACCAACTAGGAACCGGACTATACTGGACCTAGTATTAACAAATAATGTAGATGTAATATTAAATATTCAAGTAAGGGAACATTTGGGAAACAGTGATCATAATATGGTCTCATTTGAAATTAGTTTCCAGAAGCAATGGTATAAGGGATCGACTAGGACTTTAAACTTTAGAAAGGCAAATTTTAATATGCTAAAGGAGTCAATAGTGTATTGACTGGGATAAAGTAAAAAGAAAAAAGAAAAAAATACGGAAGAAAAGTGGGCTGTCTTTAAAATGTTGTTGGAATCATACCCGTATAAGTTAATTCCTATGGGAAATAAATGTAAAAGAATTAAGTCTAAACCAATGTGACTAAATAAAATGGTAAGGGAAGAAATACAAAGGAAGAAGCGTGCATTTAAATTGTTTAAGTCTGAAGGGTCAGAG
Source organism: Mixophyes fleayi (assembly GCF_038048845.1). Taxonomy (NCBI): domain Eukaryota; kingdom Metazoa; phylum Chordata; class Amphibia; order Anura; family Limnodynastidae; genus Mixophyes; species Mixophyes fleayi. Next base: position 386,385,990 of record NC_134402.1, on the reverse strand, counting down.
GAGTCCTTCCGTAGGTACAAGAAATGTAATAAAACATGCAAAAAGGAAATTAGATTGGCTAATTAGAAAATAAAAAACAAGTTGCAAAAGAAAGCAAGACAAACCCCCAAAAGTTTTTTTAGTATATAAATGGCAAAAGGATTAAAAATGATAATATAGGACCCCTAAGAAATGAGATGGGTGAATTGATAAATAAAACTAAGGAAAAAGCAGAGGTATTAAACACTTTATTTTCTTCAGTATTTACTAGAGAGAAACAAATGGTAAGCATAATACATAAAAAAACGGAAATGAAACCGTACCATTAATTAATACTTGGCTGACAAAGGAAGAAGTCCAAAGGCGACTGAAGACTATTAAGATAAATAAAGCTCCAGGTCCAGATGGCATACACACAAGGGTTCTTATGGAGCTAAACTCAGAAATAGCTAGACCGCTATTCTTAATTTACATAGATTCAATCTCATCAGGATCAGTACCAAGGGATTGGCAAATGTGGTGCCATTGTTTAAAAAAGGGACGAGATCACAACCAGGGAATTACAGACCTGAAAGTCAGACATCAGTAGTAGGGAAACTACTGGAAGGTATATTAAGGGATATTATTCAGGATTACTTGGTGCGCAATAAGATTATTAGTAGGAATCAGCATGGATTTGTGAGGGATCATGTCAAACCAATCTAATTAGTTTGTACAAGGAAGTTAGTGGGAACTTAGACCAGGGCAGCCCAGTAGATGTGGTCTACATAGATTTTGCAAAGACCTTTGATACAGTGCCAAACAAGAGATTGGTTTACAAAATAAGGGAACTGGGTCTAGGAAACAACATTTGTACTTGGATCGAAAACTGGTTAGAGAATAGCGGTCAGAGAATTATGATAAATGGAACATTTTCTAATTGGTCAAAAGTTTTAAGTGGAGTATCTCAAGGTTCCGTGCTGGGGCCACTCCATTTTAATATATTTATTAATGTCCTTGATGATGGTTTAGAGAGTAAAGATTCCATTTTTGCAGATGACACTAAACTCTGTAAGGTAATAAAATCAGAGCAAGATGTAGCTTCTCTACAGAGGGACTCAAATAAACTGGAGGATTGGGCGGTCAAATGGAATATGAGGTTTAACATAGATAAATGTAAGGTTATGCATTTAGGGATCAAAAACAAGCATGCAATCTATAAACTAAATGAAATTAATTTAGGGGAATCTATAATGGAAAAGGATGTGGGAGTGCTCGTAAAAAGTAGTCTTAGCAATAGTGCTCAATGTCAAGCAGCAGCTGCAAGTAAAGTATTGGCATGCATAAAAAGGGGCATAGATACAAGGGAAGACAGTGTAATTTTGGAAGTGTATAAATCATTGGTAAGACCTCATCTTGAATATGGAGATACAGTTCTGGGCACCACTCTATAAAAAATATATTTTGGAACTAGAAAGGGTTCAGAGAAGGGCGACAAAATTGATAAAGGGTATATTAAGTCATTAAATTATGAGGAAAGGTTAGCCAGTTTAGGCATGTTTACTTTAGTAAAGAGGCGTCTAAGAGAAGATATGATTACTATGTACAAATACATTAAGGGTCAATACAGATAACTTTCATGCACACTTTTTACCCCAAGGACTATACACAGGACACGCGGTCACCCCCTAAGTTTAGAGGAGAGGAAGTTTCACAACCAGCAAAGGAAGGGCAGTCAATATATGGAATTCATTGCCAGTGAAGGTTGTGATGGCAGATTAAATAGATATGTTTAAGAAAGGCTTCGACAAATGGTTAGCGGAAAAGTGTATCCAGGGATATGACCGTTAATTATAATGAAAGATAGTAGTGGATTTAAGGAAAAAATAGGACTGCAATATTGGGTCTGGAGTGATTTTTCCAGATTGAAACAGATTGGCGGTTGCTTAATTTGGATCAATTTCAAATATAAGTGAGGTGTCGCAGAAGATCCAAAATAGGTTGAACTTTATGGACTGGTGTCTTTTTTCAACCTCATCAACTATGTTACTATGTTATAACCAGCAAATGTATACTGTGGACCCGACCCCTATGGAGACTAGACCACCCAGTCTAGCACAGGTGCTGACATCTCAGGTACAGACTCTGTCCCAAGTAGTGCAAGAATTTTCTCTGAGGTTGTCCATTCAGCAGGAGGTTTTCCTAGACCCTGCAAGATACATTTCAAGAGCTAAAGCCCAGAATCATTTTGACAGGCAGATTTTCTGTGGACCAGAAGCAATTCCTCAACTTTAGAGAAAGTTGCAAATTATATTTTAAATTAAAACCCACTTCTTTTGGCTGTGAACAATAGCAACTTGGAATAATTGTCTCGCTCCTACAAGGAGACCCTCGAACATGGGCCTTTGGTCTTGACTCTAACTATCCTGCTCTTCTTTTTGTCAACTCCTTTTTTGATGCCGTGGGCCTCCTGTATGATAGCCTCAAAAGGGAGGGTTCATCTTTGCTCTCTGGAGCAGGTTTGTAAGACAGCAGAGGATCATTGTACTGAGTTTCACAGATGGTCTGTACTGTGAATGGAATGATATGGCTCTCAGGAGTAAGTTTCATATGAGGCTATTAGAGCAAATTAAGAACGCTCTGGTCCAGTACCCATATTATGCAATTATCTATCTGGATAGATAGTCTTTCTCTTGGCAGTGCTCCTTGAAATGCCTATGTCAGGGGGTTCTTACTTCCCATTTTGTCTTCACAGGATACTTCAAAGTCTATGCGGTTAAGGGCTGCCAGGCTCACCACAGAGGAGAAAATCCGGAGATGGACTTAGTCTGGGACTGTTCCAGTAAGCTGGGAAAATTCCAGGACCTAGATGAAAGAAAAGAGATTTCCCTAGGTCTTTATACCAAATTCTCCCATGGCTCCCTTCAATTATTAGTGAACTTGTCGTTTCCTCTTTGGCATTCTGAGTTTTCAGTTTTGTGTACAGTGGGGCATCTGACATTTATGTAGGGATCATCAAGGAGCACAAGGTACCAACTATCCCTCTGGAAAACCCAATATCCATTGCTGGCCTGAGTGGTAACACTCTATTAATTTGAAAACAGTACCACTGACACTTAGATGTCTCCGTAAGGAGGCCATGTCATTCTGTGTAGTGCAGTTCCTAATGTACCCAGTGATTTTGTGGTTACACTGGATATCCCAACATAAAAACCATATTGACTGGTAACTGGACAAATAACCTGTTGGGGCGAGATTTGTTCAAACTTCTGCATTTCAATTTCCATGAAGGTCTACTACAAATAATAGTATTCCTGCAGCTATCCAGAGTTTTGCAGATGTATTTTGCAAAAAGGCAGACAATCCTTTACCTCTTCAGAGGGCTTATGACTGCACCATAGATGCTACCAGGATCAAGGCTACCCAAAGGTATGCTGTTCACTCTTTCACCTCCAAAACTCATGTCAGTTGAAGAATACATCTAAGAAAACCTAGAAAAAAAGGTTTTGTTTTTTTTAAAAAAAAGAGATAGCACCATCCTTTCATTCAAGAGCTTTTAGATCAGCTTAAAGGGGTAATGTGGTTCTAGGGGTCTTATCAGCCTATGGGTATTCATAACAAAGAGCTAGGATATTTTAGCAATTTGTCACATTTTAAAATAAGCTACTCCAAGCTCAGAGCTCAGAATTTCAACATTTTTGTTAGACAGAAGTAAAAGTAACTTCCCATTTAAAATGAGTAAGAGTCTTGAAATATTTTACTGTTAACATTTTTTTCTCAAGAAAATCTATTGTAGAATCATAGTTTTCCGGACAGGCTAAAAGCTGAAGCCTAAAGGAAATGAAACAAAGTATCTCTATAAAACATGGGGGTAAACAACCGGTATAACATTCATGTCATTCAACTTTATTCATAGTCAAAAAATTCCTAGACTGTTTATTTCCTTTCTTTTTTAAGCAAATCCAATTCAGAAAAGTGCATAGACATGTGTCTTCCATAGAAAACAGAGGATTCAAAACAAAATTTCATAAGAAATTTGGTGAAACTCATTTTGCTTTAGGGATAGTTCTCTGGCTCTAACTGCTTTTTTTTTTTTTTTGCAAGGTTATTTCTTCCAGCTACATTATCTAAATCTCCCATGTTCTGCTGTATTGGAGTCCGTTCTGCCATGTAGAAATGTTCCACACTTTAAAATAAGGTTCCACCTCCATGAAGAACTGCAGATCAGTAAACAAGAGTTCAGTACATGATTTTCAACCTCAGTCTTCCTTCACCTAGAATATTAATGTATACTTAACACTAGGGGTAAATGTATCAAGCTGAGAGTTTTCAGATGGGTTTGAAAAGTGGAGATGTTGCCTATAGCAGCCAATCAGATTCTAGCTATCATTTTGTAGAATGTACTAAATAAATGATAGCTAGAATCGGATTGGTTTTTCAAACCCGCCGGAAAACTCTCAGCTTGATACATTTACCCCTAGGACTCTATATGAATAGGGTGTACCCTATTATGAGGTGAACTTCAGCTATTTGCCCAAGTGACTGAATGCATCTCAGTAGAATGGATAAAGTTAATGTGCATAGCAAGCTACCTAATGTGTGTCTGTGTGTGTGTGTGTGTGTGTGTGTGTGTGTGTGTGATGATCTCAAATGCGTTGTTCAACTAAAGCACATTGATTCTGTGTCCACTTACCCTTTTGTTTGTTGAACACATCAGGATATTTGTTATAATGCTGCTTTTCATGGTTCTGGCATAATATTGAATCTATTGATCCATTAACTGTAACAGGTACATAAGTAGTACAACACCATAGCACTTTAATATCCACATCCATAGGTAAAGCAGGCATATTGTCTTTCTCAGCACGTTGTTAATTTTAGTTGTACTAAGCAAACACACACACTTGAAAAAAGACCAGGTCACTGTTAGGAACCCCCACAGCCAGCAACACAAAACCCGGAGTCTGCTCAGAAGTCTGGTTTTCGCTGGAGCCCCTAGTGGTGGGGACAGACTTGGCCGCAGAGAGCTGAGGGTCGTGAATTGTGCGCGGACTGGGGAGAACCCAGCGATAGAAGGTGGGAGCAATAGCAGAGTGAGGTCACGCAAGGGTCGAGGCCGGCACCAGACAGAATATCCAGTACACGAACCGGGGTCAGGGGTCACAGGTAAATCAGCAGCGTAGGAGTTCAGGCAAGAAGGTCAAAAGGGCACAGGCAATCAATCGTAGTCAGAAACAAGGCAAAGGTCGGAAACAGTAGTCAGGAAGGCAGCCCCGGGGAGCATAATTAGCCAGCTGGCTTCTTTATTATTTGCGCATGCGCCCGGCTGCCTTGAACGCCGCAGCACAGCGCAGCGCAGCACACTGAATGCAACCCGGAAGTGACATCCCGGTCGTCATGACGACGGGCGGGACGTGAGGGCAGAGAGTCGCGGCGGTGCCCGGAGCCGCCGCGGCTCATGACAGTACCTCCCCCTTGAGGAGGGGTCAAGGAACCCCGACAACCTAGTTTTCCGGGAAATTTTCTAAAGAATTCAGTGAGTAACCTATCCGAGTGTAGGTTTCTTTGTGGTACCCATGACCGTTCTTTGGGGCCGTACCCCTTTCAATGGACTAAATAGTGAACCTGACCTTGGACATTCTTTGAATCCAGGATTTTCTCCACTATAAACTCTTGATGTTCATCCACAGAAACTGGTTGAGGTTTGACTTTTTTGAAAGCTCGAGCAGGTTTCAACAAAGAACAGTGAAATGTATTGGGAATTCTTAAGGATTCCGGAAGCTTTAGTTTGAAGGCCACTGGATTGACTTGCTTCAGGATGATAAATGGACCAATAAATTTAGGTCCTAATTTCCTACAAGGCTGATGGTGTCTGATATTCCGAGTTGAGAGCCACACAGAGTCTCCAACCTTGAATGTACAAGTGGAACGATGTAAATCAGCAAAAACTTTGGACCTGAAGGAAGCTCGAAGTAAAGACTGGTGCACAGATTTCCATATGTTCCTGAGGCGGATGGCCGTGGCTCTGGTTTCAGGTGGTCAATCAGTGGCTAGAGAGGATAAGGAGTTAACTCTGGGATGGTACCCCAGGTTGCAATAAAAAGGAGAGTACCGGGAAGATGTGTGGCATGTGTTGTTGTACGCAAATTCGGCCCAGGGAAGGAGGTCAGCCCAATTGTCATGGTGTTTGGAAATATACAGTCAAAGGTATTGCTCCAAGGATTGATTCACCCTTTCGGTCTGTCCATTCGACTGCGGGTGGTAGACAGATGACAAACTGAGGCTGATGCCTAGGAGCGAGCAAAAGGCCTTCCAGAAGACTGCGATAAATTGTGAGCCCCGGTCCGACACGATATCTTCTGGTAGTTCATGGTGACGAAATATATATTTGACGAAAAGGTGGCCAATGAACAAGCAGAAGGTAACTTGGTTAAAGGAATAAAATAGGCCATTTTGCTGAACCGGTCCACGGTTACCCAGATGGTGTTACACCCAGAAGATAGAGGCAAGTCAACAATTTAGTCCATGGACACATGGGTCCAAGGTCTGACCGCCACAGGTAACGGCAGTAATGGCCCGGAAGGGGAACTTCGGGAAACTTTGTTCTTGGAGCACATGTCACAGGATAATATATACTCTTTTACATCCTTAGACAATGATGGCCACCAGACAGTACGAGAAACAATTTCAATGGTCTTGGCAATACCGAGATGTCCAGAAGCCTTGTTGTCATGACACTGGGAAAGGACCGACTTCCTGAGGTGTACCGGCACGAAAAGTTTGCCCACTGGAGTTTCAGAAGGTGCCTGTGGTTGACATTGCTGAAGGGTTTTACCTAATTCCTGCGTGAAGGCAACCAAAATAGAAGAAGCAGGAATAATGGAACAGGGCTCAGAAACTGGACTTTGAGAAGAAATAAAGTTACGGGACAAGGCATCCGCTCTTAGGTTCTTTGAACCGGGCCAAAAGGTAATAATGAACTGGAAACGGGAGAAGAAGAGGGACCACCGTGCTTGCCTGGAGTTCAATCTTTTAGCGGACTCAATGTAGGATAGGTTTTTGTGGTCCGTATAGATTGTGATAGTATGTCTTGCTTCTTCAAGCCAGTGGCGCCATTCTTCCAATGCCCATTTGACGGCCAGTAACTCACGATTGCCCACGTCGTAATGTTCTTCAGCGGAAGAGAATTTTCGAAACAGATAAGCACAAGGATGAAGGCGGTAGTCTTTAGAATCTTTCTGAGACAACATGGCTCCAACTCCAACATCTGAAGCATCAACTTCAACAATGAATGGGAGGTCTGGATTAGGATGTCTTAGAACTGGGGCAGACATGAAAGCACGTTTCAAGGCTTCGAAGGCGGGAACTGCAGTAGTCGACCAGACCTTAGGATCAGCACCCTTACGGGTCAGATCTGTGATGGGGGCGATGAGGATTGAAAATTAACTGATAAAATTTCCTATAATAGTTCCCAGGAATCTTTGGATGGCCTTTAAATTAGAGGGTTGTACCCAATCAAAAATAGCCTGTACCTTTGTGGGGTCCATAGCAAAGCCTTCAGGAGAAATAACATACCCCAGAAAAGTGACCCTGGAGACTTCGAAGTCACACTTCTCTAGTTTAGCATATAGATGATGATGACGGAGTTTCAGAAGTACTTGTCGAACATGTTCCCAGTGTTGTTCTAATGAGCGGGAGTAAATCAGGATGTCATCTAAATTGACCACTATGAAGGAACCCAAGAATTCACGAAGGACATCATTGATCAAGTCTTGGAAAACAGCTGGAGCATTGCTGAGGCCGAAGGGCATAAGGAGGTACTCATAATGGCCCATTTGAGTATTAAAGGCGGTCTTCCACTCGTCGCCACTTCGGATACGTATCAAATTGTAGGCTCCTCGTAGGTCAATTTTGGAATAAATTTTAGCTCCTTTTAGTTGATCGAAGATGGCTGAGATAAGTGGCAGAGGATAAGTATTTTTAATGGTTATTTTATTTAGCCCTCTGTAATCAATACAAGGCCTCAGCCCACCATCTTTTTTACCCACAAAGAAGAAGCCTGCTCCGGCAGGAGACTTGGAAGGCCGTATGAAGCCTTTTTGCAGGTTCTCCTTTACATATGATTCCATGGATTGAGTCTCTGGAATAGATAAGGCGTATAATCTTCCCTTGGGCAACCTAGAACCAGGGACAAGGTCAATAGCACAATCATACTCCCGATGTGGAGGAAGAACATCCGCTTCTTTTTTAGAGAAGACGTCAAAAAAATCATGGTAATGAAGAGGCAACCGTTCAGGACAGATCTGAGTAATTCTGAGTGGTAGAGACAGACATGAGGAAGAACATCGAGGACCCCACTTGATGATCTCCCCCTTGGTCCAGTCGATACAAGGATTGTAAAGAACTAGCCAAGGGTGGCCCAGTATTAAAGGAACCGAAGGACAATTAATTAGATACAGAGAGATGGTCTCGGAATGAAGGACACCCAATTTTAACTGCAGAGGAGGTGAACGATGATGTATCTCACCCTTATCTAGACGATTTCCATCCAATCCGAAAACCGTGATGACGGATTCCAATGGAACTGCTGCAAAACCCAAGGACCGGGGCGAGGGCCAAGTCCAAAAGGTTTCCGGCAGCTCCACTGTGATATGGCCCCAGTTGCATAGGTTCGACTTGGTCAAAAGGAGCAGCTTGCGGAAGCATAGGAGAAAAGGTAGAAGAACTTTCCTTTTCGGTCTTCCTTTCTCTGTATCTCCTGTCAAACCGGATAGCTAGTTGCATAAGTTCTTTGAGGGATTCTGCAGTAGGATATTGGACCAGGGAGTCCTTTATTTGCTCAGAGAGGCCCAGACGGAATTGGCAACGAAGAGCTGGGTCATTCCATGCACAGTCTGAAGACCAATGCCTGAAACTGGAACAATATTCCTCCGCGGAATGTTGCCCTTGTGAGAAGGATCGAAGCTGTGCTTCGGCAGAAGCCACTCAGTCCGGGTCATCGTAAAATCAACCCAAGTGCTTCAAAGAAGGCGTCCACAGACTGTAACTGAGGGCTGTTGGAATCTAAGCTGAAGGCCCAGGATTGCGGATCCCCTTGTAGGAGAGAGATAATTATCCCCACCCTCTGCTGTGGAGATCCAGACGAGAGTGGTCTCAATTTGAAATAGAGCTTGTGTCACTCACCGTACCGTGAGTGCCTCTTCCCGGACATTTAGGAACCGTGGCCGTCCTCCATCCTGAGGGTCTGCGCATGCGCAGCCCTTTCCTATACTTCAGTGTATGTCCCTTTAACTCAATTGGCAGATCAGGCAACACTCCCTATATTAAGCACCTGTGGTCAACACCACGTGGCCTGATCTTGGAGTCTCATTCCCTATGAGTCTCTGAAGGTATTCCTCGTGTTTTCAGCGCTGCTGATTCCTGTGGTTTCCAAACCACTTCTACCTCTGTGGTTTCCAAACCACTTCTACTACTGTGGTCCCCATACCACTTCTACCATCAACTATATCATCGTGACTGTTAGCTGATTCCTATCCGCTGCCTCCGTGCACTACAGTCTTCCAAACCACTTCAACGCTACTACTTATTATTGTGACTGTTTGCTGATTCCTATCCGCTGCCTCCGTGCACTTCAGTCCTCTAATCCACTTCATCGCTATTATATTTCACTGTGACTGTTTGCTGGTTCCTACCCGCTGCCTCTGTGCACTCCAACCGTTACTTTACATCCACTCACCTGTTCCTCATCAAGTCAGTGAGCTGATTCCTATCCGCTGCCTCCGTGCACTATAAGCCTTCAGCCTGCAACTCGCCTGTGTTCATTATCGTGACTGTTAGCTGTTGTCTATCCGCTGCTTCCGTGCACTACAGCCTCCAGCCTACAACTCGCCTGTGTTCATCATCGGGATTGTTAGCTGATGTCTACCCGCTGCTTCCGTGCACTACAGCCTCCAGCCTACAACTCGCCTGTGTTCATCATCGTGACAAGTTAGCTGATTCCTATCCGCTGCTCCTGTGCACTGCAGTCTCGTCTCAGCTCTTCTGTGTTTCCTCGAGACTGCTGCTCTCATTGCCATTTGCTACTCTCCGTGATCAACAGCTCCTGGTCTGCTCTGCTATCCCGTGTGCCATCGCTACTGACAACTATTGGTTGCTACTGGTTACCTCCATGTACCGCAGAGTCCTGCTGCTGCTGATCGCGCTATCATCCATCTACTGCTGATCCGCTCTCCACGCCTTCACGTGTCCCGCAGGTCTACCCTCCCGTCTGCATTGGATTTATATCTCATCTACTACTCCTCTGCTGGATCGTCTCCACTCTCCTGGGTCCTCCGTGAGTCCAGTTCCACGTGTTATTGATTCCTGTGGATTCGTGTCCCTGTTGGTCTACTTATCTGTGCGCTGCACCTACTGATTGCTGCCTCAGGTATCCTGGGACTTCTCATCCAGCCGGCCTCCTGCCGCTCAGGTATCCCTGCACTCCTATCTGACTACCTGCTTCTGAACCACGGTATGCATAATTCTCATTGACTGTGCTGGTGTATTGCATATCTTGCTGGACTGTGTTGGTTCTCCTCTGGAGTCTGCTATCCGCTGAGTCTATTGCCATCATTGACTGTGTTAACTTGTGCTGGACTGCTTCAAGAGACTTCCTATATTTGCAGACCTGTTCAGTCATTTATATACATATTGTGCATGTTACTGTGGATCGTATATAAGGTGCCTGTGTATATCCTGTGTTGCAGTTTCTCCCCGTGCACCTCCTCACATATATATTCAGTGGTACAACTTGCTAGTAGCAGACCACTGATCCCTGTCTCCAGTATCACCTGTTCCAGTATCCTCTCACATAGTGTCACTCACCGGACTGTGAGTGCTTCTTCCCGGACTATTAGGAACCGTGGACGTCCTCTATCCTGAGGGACTGCGCATGCGCAGCCCTTTCCAAACCTTCAGTGTATGTTCCTTTAACTTAATTGGCAGATCAGGCAACCTCCCTATATTAAGCACCTGTGGTCAACACCACGTTGCCTGATCTTGGAGTCTCATTCCTCATGAGTCTCTGAAGGTGTTCCTGTATTACTTGTGTATTCAGTGCTGCTGATTCCTGTGGTTTCCTAACCACTACTACTACTGTGGTTCCATACCACTTCTACCATCAACTGTATCATCATGACTGTTTGCTGATTCCTATCCGCTGCCTCCGTGCACTACAGTCTTCTACACCACTTCATCGTTATTTTATATCTAAGTGACTGTTTACTCGTTGCTATCCGCTGCCTCCGTGCACTCCAGCTTATACCTCACTCACCTGCTTCTCATCAAGTCTGTTTGCTGATTTCTATCCGCTGCCTCCGTGCACTACAGTCTCCTGCTTGCAACTCGCCTGTGTTCAACATCGTGACTGCCAGCTGACTACTATCAGCTGCCTCTGTGCACTACAGTCTCCTGCTTGCAACTCGCCTGTGTTCAGCATCGTGACTGCCAGCTGACTACTATCCGCTGCCTCTGTGCACTACAGTCTCCTGCTTGCAACTCGCCTGTGTTCAACATCGTGACTGCCAGCTGATTACTATCCGCTGCCTCCGTGCACTACACTCTCATCTCATCTTTGCTGTGTCTTCCTCGAGACTGCCGCTTTTCATTACCATCTGCTACACTTCGTGATCTACAGCTCCTGCCCTGCGCTGCACTCCTGTTTCCCATCGCTGTTGGTTCCTGTGGTTGCTACTGGTTACCTCCGTGTGCCGCTGAGTCCTGCCGCTGTGGTCAGCGCTATCGTCCATCTCCTGCTGATCCACTCTCCACGCCTTCACGTGTTCCACTGGCCTCTACCCTCCTGTCAGCATTGGATTTGTATCTCTTCTACTACCCTCTGCTGGATCATCTCCATTCTCCTGGGTTTCCTATGAGTCCAGTTCCACGTGTTGCTGACTCCTGTGGATTCGTGTCCCTGTCGGTCTACTCACCTGTGCGCTGCACCTGCTAGACCGCTGCTTCTCCTATCCAGGGACTTCCTATCCAGTCGGTCTCCAGCCGCTCAGGTACCGCTGCAATCCCATCTGACTGCTACTACTGAACCACGGTATGCATACTTCTCATTGACTGTGCTGTGTATTGCATATCTTGCTGGACTGTGTTTGGTTCTCTCTGGAGTCTGCTATCCGCTGAGTCTATTGTCATCATTGACTGTGTTATCATTGTGCTGGACTACTTCAAGAGACTTTCTAGATTGCAGACCTGATCAGTCATTTACATATATATATACCTATATTGTGCATATTACTGTGGATCGTGTATAAGGTGCCTGTGTATATCCTGTGTTGCAGTCTTCCCCCGTGCACCTCCTCACATATATATGCAGTGGTACAACTTGCTGATGTCAGACCACTGATCCCTGTTTCCGGTATCACCTGTTCCATTATCCTCTCACATAGCAGTGGTACAACTTGCTACCGCAGACCACTGACTACCTGGATACCTCCACTTGGATTCCATTCCTTCACTCAGACAGCGGTACAACTTGCTACCCGCAGACCGCTGACTCTCATCACCTCCTTGTCTCTGTTGGACATTCCTCCTCACTATAGCAGTGGTACAACTTGCTATCGCAGACCACTGACTACCTACACGTGTCCTTGTCCATACAGTTCCTTGTGTATCATTACCTCATTATTACCAGTGTTGCTAGTCATAGACTTTCCTGAGCATCTCATCGGTCATCATTTCATGTTCCGTGATCACCCAGCTACCAGAGTACCCTATTACCATCTACATTGCTCTGGTAAGCCTACCATCTGGTGATCCCTGGGTAAAGACTCCTAGTGCCCGTGACAGTAAGATCAGGCCATGACAGACCCAGATGTGGAACCTACCGCCAAAGAGATGCTGCAACATCTGGTTAGCCGTGTGGAGCAACAGGATGCCCGCCAACAGCTGTTACTTCAGTGTTATCAGTCATTAACCTCCCAAGGAACATCTGGACAGACTGTGACAGCTACTACTGAAGCTCCTGTGCTTTCCTCCGTTTCCCCATTGCCATCCCAGGTGTCTATAGCTTCCACGCTTCACCTGCCTACTCCGTCAAAGTACGATGGAGACCCCAAAACTTGTAGGGGTTTCCTTAACCAATGTTCAGTCCATTTTGAGCTCCAACCTCAAAATTTTTCTACCCATCGTTCCAGAGTGGCCTATCTTATCTCTTTGTTTTCAGGACAAGCCCTGGCTTGGGCCTCCCCTCTGTGGGAGAGGAACGATCCAATATTACAAGATAGTGCCAAATTCATTTCTACATTCCGAAGTGTGTTCGATGAACCAGGTCGTGTGACCTCCGCTGCTTCCAGCATCCTCCGTCTGCGACAAGGATCTCATACTGTAGGCCAGTACGTCATTCAATTTAGGATCTTAGCCTCTGAACTTCAGTGGAACACTGAAGCCCTAGTTGCCGCCTTCTGGCAGGGGCTTTCCGATAAAATTAAAGATGCACTGACTACCCAAGAGCTTCCTTCGTCACTTGAAGATTTGATCTCTCTATGCCATCGTGTTGATATGAGATTTCGTGAAAGAGAGGCTGAGAAAACGACTTCTGCTAAAGCACCTTTTCGCTCTAACCCTCAATTTCGTCCAGTGTCACCCGCTGTGATTCCCATGGAGATTGGACGTTCCAAGTTATCTTCTGAGGAGAGGAGACGAAGAGTCAAGAATAGACTCTGTATCTATTGTGCTGATTCCACTCATGTCCTCAGCTCCTGCCCTAAGAGATCGGGAAATGCCAGGCCCTAACTAGTTCTGGAGAGGTGAAGTTAGGGTCCCTGGAGTCCTCTCCATCGTCTATGAAATCTAAAGTCTGCGCTTTTGATGTGACTATTTCCTTTGCTACCAAGACCTTTGAGTCACAGGCATTGATTGATTCCGGAGCAGCAGGAAATTTTATTTCCAAATCGTTAGTTAATCAATGGTCTCTACCAATGATTACCTTAAAAACTCCCATTACTGTGACGGCTATCGATGGATCACGTCTCATCAACGGTCTCATCACCCAGAGTACGTCTCCAGTAACCCTTCAGATTGGTGCTCTGCATCATGAAGAGATATCGTTTTTAATTCTTCCTGTTACGACAAGTCCGATTGTCCTAGGCCTTCCATGGCTTCAGTGTCACTCTCCCCAGATTGACTGGCGCACCCCTCAAGTCACGTCTTGGGGGCCTGAATGTCACCATCATTGCCTTTCCCAAGTCATTCCTCTCAAGGTACAGCAAGCTTCCATTTCAGCTATTTCACCGGGACTCCCTCCTCAATATGCTTCATTTACCGATGTTTTTGATAAAGCTCAGTCTGAACGTCTTCCTCCTCATCGTTCTTGGGATTGTCCGATTGATCTTCTTCCTGGCAAGACTCCTCCCAGAGGCCGGGTCTATCCACTCTCGTTACCTGAAACTCAAGCTACATCTGAATATATACGGGAGAACCTCCAGCGTGGGTTCATTCGACCTTCCACCTCGCCCGCTGGAGCTGGGTTCTTCTTTGTCAAAAAGAAGGATGGATCATTACGCCCTTGTATAGATTTTCGTGGACTCAATGCCATTACTATCAAGAACCGGTATCCCATTCCGTTGATCACTGAGCTATTTGACCGCATCAAGGGAGCCCGTATTTTTACTAAGTTGGATCTTCGTGGTGCTTACAATTTAATCAGAATCCGTTCCGGTGACGAATGGAAGACGGCGTTTAACACCAGAGACGGGCATTACGAATATCTGGTAATGCCTTTCGGGCTATGTAATGCCCCCGCTGTTTTTCAGGGCTTCATTAATGAGATTTTTCGGGACTTATTATATGTATGTGTCGTCGTCTACCTGGACGACATATTGATTTTTTCACAGGACCTGCCTTCTCACCACCAACATGTGGCAGAAGTCCTTTCCAGGCTACGGAAAAATTCATTGTTCTGTAAATTAGAAAAATGTTCATTCGAATTACCCCAGATTCCATTCTTGGGGTATATTGTTTCCGGAGTTGGTCTGAAGATGGATCCTGACAAAGTAAATGCTGTACTACATTGGCCCCAGCCAACTACTCTTCGTGCCATCCAGCGTTTTTTAGGTTTTGCCAATTACTATAGACGCTTCATTCAAGATTTTTCTTCCATTGCATCTCCTATTGTGGCCCTGACTCGTAAAGGGGCTAATCCTAAGCAATGGTCTACTGAGGCTATTCAAGCCTTTCAAACATTAAAAGAGTCCTTCTCTTCGGCTCCAATCCTTCGTCAGCCTGATGTGACACTCCCTTTTTTCCTAGAAGTAGATGCCTCTAATGTGGGCTTAGGAGCTATTCTCTCCCAACGCTCGGAACAGCAAAAATTCCACCCTTGTGCCTTCTATTCTCGGGGTCTCCTACCCGCAGAGAAGAATTATACCATCGGAGACAAGGAATTACTGGCTATCAAAGCCGCATTAGAGGAATGGAGATACTTGTTGGAGGGAGCTCGCCATCCGGTGACGATCTTCACGGATCATAAGAACTTGTCATATCTCCAGTCTGCCCAATGCTTGAACCCTCGTCAAGCAAGATGGTCTCTTTTCTTTTCCCGTTTTGAATTAATAATTACCTTCAAACCAGCTGCCAAGAACAAAAAAGCTGATGCCTTATCTAGAGCCTTTGCTACGTCCTCTGATATAGAAGAGGTTTCCAACCATACCATTCTAGACCCCAAATGTATCTCACTGGCTGCTTCATCCACCAAAACGCTACCATTTGGGAAGACCCTCGTGCCTTCTACTCTAAGGAGGAAAATCCTTTCGTGGTTCCATGCCTCTCGGTTTTCTGGACACGCCGGTGAACACAAGACTTTTGAGATCCTCTCTCGAAGTTACTGGTGGCCTTCAATGAGGAGAGACGTCAAAGAGTTCATTGCTTCCTGTGAATTATGTTCGCAATTCAAATCCTCCCGCAGAACCCCAGCAGGGTTGCTGCGACCACTACCCATTCCGTCCAAACCATGGACCCATATTAGTATGGATTTCGTTACTGACTTACCACCTAGTAAGAACCATAACACTATTTGGGTGGTAGTGGACAGATTTTCGAAGATGGCTCATTTCATTCCTCTGTCTGGTTTGCCTTCCTCGTCTATCCTGGCTGAACATTTCATTAAAGAGATCTTCCGTATCCATGGATGTCCATCTGAGATTGTGTCTGATAGAGGAGTACAATTCGTGTCCAGATTCTGGCGAGCCCTTTGTAAAACCTTGGGCATACGATTAGCACTCTCATCATCGTACCATCCGCAATCTAACGGACAAACGGAACGAGTCAATCAAGATCTTGAGACTTTTATTAGGATGTTCTCTTCAGCCAACCAAGACAACTGGGTAGAATTGCTCCCTTGGGCTGAATTCGCCCATAACAACATGTACCATGAGTCATCATCCAAAACTCCATTCTTTGTGGTTTACGGTCACCATCCGTCTTTTCCGGAATTTCCTGCCCTCCCACCCACCCAAGTTCCTGCTGTGGAGACTGCTTGTCAGACCTTCAAAAATATCTGGTCTCAGGTCAAAACCTGTTTAAAGAAGACATCTAACAAATATAAGTCTTTCGCAGATAAGAAGAGGCGGGCTATTCCACCACTAAAAATTGGAGATCGGGTTTGGTTATCTACCAAAAATATTCGTTTGAAGGTTCCATCTATGAAATTCGCCCCTCGTTTTATTGGTCCATATAGGATCATTCAAGTTATCAATCCAGTATGTGTTAAACTTCTTCTTCCTAAGAATCTTCGGATTTCCAATGCCTTCCATGTGTCCTTACTCAAACCTCTTATTATCAATCGTTTCTCGACTCCTCCCTCAGCACCGCAGCCAGTTCAAGTTCATCAGGAGGAGGATTTCGAGATTACTGAGGTATTGGATGCAAAAATTTCGCGAGGAGTCCTCCGTTTCCTCGTTCATTGGAAGGGCTTTGGTCCTGAAGAGCGTTCATGGATCAAAGCTGAAGATCTTAATGCTCCTGCCCTTCTGAAGAAGTTTTATTCCAAAAATCCGGACAAGCCCGGTTCCAGGCGTTCTGTGCCCACCTTTAAAAGGGGGGGTACTGTCACTCACCGGACTGTGAGTGCTTCTTCCCGGACTATTAGGAACCGTGGACGTCCTCTATCCTGAGGGACTGCGCATGCGCAGCCCTTTCCAAACCTTCAGTGTATGTTCCTTTAACTTAATTGGCAGATCAGGCAACCTCCCTATATTAAGCACCTGTGGTCAACACCACGTTGCCTGATCTTGGAGTCTCATTCCTCATGAGTCTCTGAAGGTGTTCCTGTATTACTTGTGTATTCAGTGCTGCTGATTCCTGTGGTTTCCTAACCACTACTACTACTGTGGTTCCATACCACTTCTACCATCAACTGTATCATCATGACTGTTTGCTGATTCCTATCCGCTGCCTCCGTGCACTACAGTCTTCTACACCACTTCATCGTTATTTTATATCTAAGTGACTGTTTACTCGTTGCTATCCGCTGCCTCCGTGCACTCCAGCTTATACCTCACTCACCTGCTTCTCATCAAGTCTGTTTGCTGATTTCTATCCGCTGCCTCCGTGCACTACAGTCTCCTGCTTGCAACTCGCCTGTGTTCAACATCGTGACTGCCAGCTGACTACTATCAGCTGCCTCTGTGCACTACAGTCTCCTGCTTGCAACTCGCCTGTGTTCAGCATCGTGACTGCCAGCTGACTACTATCCGCTGCCTCTGTGCACTACAGTCTCCTGCTTGCAACTCGCCTGTGTTCAACATCGTGACTGCCAGCTGATTACTATCCGCTGCCTCCGTGCACTACACTCTCATCTCATCTTTGCTGTGTCTTCCTCGAGACTGCCGCTTTTCATTACCATCTGCTACACTTCGTGATCTACAGCTCCTGCCCTGCGCTGCACTCCTGTTTCCCATCGCTGTTGGTTCCTGTGGTTGCTACTGGTTACCTCCGTGTGCCGCTGAGTCCTGCCGCTGTGGTCAGCGCTATCGTCCATCTCCTGCTGATCCACTCTCCACGCCTTCACGTGTTCCACTGGCCTCTACCCTCCTGTCAGCATTGGATTTGTATCTCTTCTACTACCCTCTGCTGGATCATCTCCATTCTCCTGGGTTTCCTATGAGTCCAGTTCCACGTGTTGCTGACTCCTGTGGATTCGTGTCCCTGTCGGTCTACTCACCTGTGCGCTGCACCTGCTAGACCGCTGCTTCTCCTATCCAGGGACTTCCTATCCAGTCGGTCTCCAGCCGCTCAGGTACCGCTGCAATCCCATCTGACTGCTACTACTGAACCACGGTATGCATACTTCTCATTGACTGTGCTGTGTATTGCATATCTTGCTGGACTGTGTTTGGTTCTCTCTGGAGTCTGCTATCCGCTGAGTCTATTGTCATCATTGACTGTGTTATCATTGTGCTGGACTACTTCAAGAGACTTTCTAGATTGCAGACCTGATCAGTCATTTACATATATATATACCTATATTGTGCATATTACTGTGGATCGTGTATAAGGTGCCTGTGTATATCCTGTGTTGCAGTCTTCCCCCGTGCACCTCCTCACATATATATGCAGTGGTACAACTTGCTGATGTCAGACCACTGATCCCTGTTTCCGGTATCACCTGTTCCATTATCCTCTCACATAGCAGTGGTACAACTTGCTACCGCAGACCACTGACTACCTGGATACCTCCACTTGGATTCCATTCCTTCACTCAGACAGCGGTACAACTTGCTACCCGCAGACCGCTGACTCTCATCACCTCCTTGTCTCTGTTGGACATTCCTCCTCACTATAGCAGTGGTACAACTTGCTATCGCAGACCACTGACTACCTACACGTGTCCTTGTCCATACAGTTCCTTGTGTATCATTACCTCATTATTACCAGTGTTGCTAGTCATAGACTTTCCTGAGCATCTCATCGGTCATCATTTCATGTTCCGTGATCACCCAGCTACCAGAGTACCCTATTACCATCTACATTGCTCTGGTAAGCCTACCATCTGGTGATCCCTGGGTAAAGACTCCTAGTGCCCGTGACACATAGCAGTGGTACAACTTGCTATTGCAGACCACTGACTCCCCGGATACCTCCACTTGGATTCCATTCCTTCACTCAGACAGCGGTATAACTTGCTATCCGCAGACCGCTGACTCTCATCACCTCCTCGTTTCTGTTGGACATTCCTCCTCACTATAGCAGTGGTACAACTTGCTATCGCAGACCACTGACTACCCTCACGTGTCCTTGTCCTACAGTTCCTCGTGTACTATTACCTCCATATTACCAGTGCTGCTAGTCATAGACTTTCCTGAGCATCTCATCATCTGCTGTTTCCTGTTCCGTGATCACCCAGCTACCAGAGTACCCTATTACCATCTATATTGCTCTGGTAAGCCTACCACCTGGTGATCCCTGGGTAAAGACTCCTAGTGCCCGTGACAGTAAGATCAGGCACTGACAGACCCAGATACGGAACCTACAGCCAAAGAGATGCTGCAGCATCTGGTCAGCCGTGTAGAGCAACAGGATGCCCGCCAACAGCTGTTACTTCAGTGTTATCAATCGTTAACCTCCCAAGGAACATCTGGACAGACAGTGACAGCTACTACTGAGGCTCCTGTGCTTTCCTCCGTTTCCCCAGTGCCATCCCAGGTGTCTACAGCTTCTACGCTTCACCTGCCTACTCCGTCAAAGTACGATGGGGACCCCAAAACTTGTAGGGGTTTCCTTAACCAATGTTCAGTCCATTTTGAGCTCCAACCTCAAAATTTTTCTACCCATCGTTCCAGAGTGGCCTATCTTATCTCTTTGTTTTCTGGACAAGCCCTGGCTTGGGCCTCCCCTCTGTGGGAAAGAAACGACCCAATATTGCAAGATAGTGCCAAATTCATTGCTACATTTCGAAGTGTGTTCGATGAACCAGGTCGTGTGACCTCCGCTGCTTCCAGCATCCTCCGTCTGCGACAAGGATCTCATACAGTAGGACAGTACGTCATTCAATTTAGGATCTTAGCCTCTGAACTTCAGTGGAACACTGAAGCTCTAGTTGCCGCCTTCTGGCAGGGGCTCTCCGATAAAATTAAAGATGCACTGACTACCCAGGAGCTTCCTTCGTCACTTGAAGATCTGATCTCTCTTTGCCATCGTGTTGATATGAGATTTCGTGAAAGAGAGGCTGAGAAAACAACTTCGGCTAAAACACCTCTTCGTTCTAACCCTCAATTTCGTCCAGTTTCACACTCTGTGATTCCCATGGAGATAGGACGTTCCAAATTATCTTCAGAGGAGAGGAAACGAAGAGTAAAGAATAGACTCTGTATCTATTGTGCCGATTCCACTCATATGCTCAGCTCTTGCCCTAAGAGATCGGGAAATGCCAGGCCCTAACTAGTTCTGGAGAGGTGAAGTTAGGGTCCCTGGAGTCCTCTCCATCTTCCATGAAATCTAAAGTCTGTGCCTTTGACGTTACGATTTCCTGTGCTACCAAAACCTTTGAGTCACAGGCATTGATTGATTCCGGAGCAGCAGGAAATTTTATTTCCAAATCATTAGTAAATCAATGGTCTCTACCTGTGATTACCTTAAAAACACCCATTACTGTGACGGCTATAGATGGATCACGTCTCATCAACGTTCTCATCACTCAGAGTACGTCTCCAGTAACCCTTCAGATTGGTGCCCTGCATCATGAAGAAATATTGTTTTTAATCCTTCCTGTTACGACAAGTCCAATTGTCTTAGGCCTTCCATGGCTTCAGTGTCACTCTCCCCAGATTGACTGGCGCACCCCTCAAGTCACGTCTTGGGGGTCTGAATGTCACCATCGTTGCCTTTCCCAAGTCATTCCTCTCAAAGTACAGCAATCTTCCATCTCATCTACCTCACCGGGACTCCCTCCTCAATATGCTTAATTTACCGATGTTTTTGATAAAGCTCAGTCTGAACGTCTTCCTCCTCATCGTTCTTGGGATTGTCCGATCGATCTTCTACCTGGCAAGACTCCACCCAGGAGCCGGGTCTATCCACTCTCGTTACCTGAAACTCAAGCTACATCTGAGTATATACAGGAGAACCTCCAGCGTGGGTTTATTCGACCTTCCACCTCTCCCGCTGGAGCTGGGTTCTTCTTCGTTAAAAAGAAGGATGGATCTTTACGCCCTTGCATAGATTTTCGTGGACTCAATGCCATTACTATCAAGAATCGGTACCCCATTCCGCTGATCACTGAGCTATTCGATCGCATCAAGGGAGCTCGTATCTTTACTAAGTTGGATCTTCGTGGTGCCTACAATTTAATCAGAATTCGTTCCGGTGACGAATGGAAGACAGCGTTTAACACCAGAGACGGGCATTACGAATATCTGGTAATGCCTTTCGGGCTGTGTAATGCCCCCGCTGTTTTTCAAGGGTTCATTAATGAGATCTTCCGGGACTTATTATATGTATGTGTCATCGTCTACCTGGACGACATATTGATCTTTTCACAGGACCTGCCTTCTCACCACCAACATGTGGCAGAAGTCCTTTCCAGGCTACGGAAAAATTCATTGTTCTGTAAATTAGAAAAATGTTCATTCGAATTACCCCAGATTCCATTCTTGGGGTATATAGTTTCCGGAGTTGGCCTGAAGATGGATCCCGACAAGGTGAATGCTGTACTACATTGGCCCCAGCCAACTACTCTTCGTGCCATCCAGCGTTTTTTAGGTTTTGCCAATTACTATAGACGCTTCATTCAAGACTTTTCTTCCATTGCACCTCCTATTGTGGCCTTGACTAGGAAGGGGGCTAATCCTAAGCAATGGTCACCTGAGGCTCTTCAAGCCTTCCAAATACTAAAAGAGTCCTTCTCTTCGGCTCCAATCCTTCGACAGCCTGATGTGACACTCCCCTTCTTCCTGGAAGTAGATGCCTCTAATGTGGGCTTAGGAGCTATTCTCTCCCAACGCTCGGAACAGCAAAAATTTCATCCTTGTGCCTTTTATTCTCGGGGTCTCCTGCCCGCAGAGAAGAATTATACTATCGGAGACAAGGAGTTACTGGCTATCAAAGCTGCATTAGAGGAATGGAGATACTTACTGGAAGGAGCTCGCCATCCGGTGACGATCTTCACAGATCATAAGAACTTGTCATATCTCCAGTCTGCCCAGTGCTTGAACCCTCGTCAAGCAAGATGGTCTCTTTTCTTTTCCCGTTTTGAATTAATAATAACCTTCAAACCAGCTGCCAAGAACAAAAAAGCTGACGCTTTATCTAGAGCTTTTATGACGCCCTCTGATATAGAAGAGGTTTCCAACCATACCATACTAGACCCCAAATGTATCTCACTGGCTGCTTCATCCACCAAAACGCTACCATTTGGGAAGACCCTCGTGCCTCCTACTCTAAGGAGGAAAATCCTTTTGTGGTTCCATGCCTCTCGTTTTTCTGGGCACGCCGGTGAACACAAGACCTTTGAGATTCTCTCTCGAAGTTACTGGTGGCCTTCAATGAGGAGAGACGTCAAAGAGTTCATTGCTTCCTGTGAGCTATGTTCCCAGTTTAAATCCTCCCGCAGAACTCCAGCAGGGTTGCTGCGACCACTACCCATTCCGTCCAAACCGTGGACCCATATTAGTATGGATTTCGTTACTGACTTACCACCTAGTAAGAATCATAACACTATTTGGGTGGTGGTGGACAGATTTTCGAAGATGGCTCATTTCATTCCTCTGGCTGGTTTGCCTTCCTCATCCATTCTGGCTGAACATTTCATTAAAGAGATCTTCCGTATTCATGGATGTCCGTCTGAGATTGTGTCGGATAGAGGAGTACAATTCGTTTCCAGATTCTGGCGAGCCCTTTGTAAAACCTTGGGCATACGATTAGCACTCTCATCTTCTTACCATCCGCAATCTAACGGACAAACTGAACGTGTCAATCAAGATCTTGAGACTTTTATAAGGATGTTCTCATCAGCCAATCAAGACAACTGGGTAGAGTTGCTCCCTTGGGCTGAATTCGCCCATAACAACATGTATCATGAGTCATCATCCAAAACTCCATTTTTTGTGGTCTACGGTCACCATCCGTCTTTTCCGGAATTTCCTGCCCTCCCGCCCACCCAAGTTCCTGCGGTGGAGATCGCTTGTCAGACCTTTAAAAATATCTGGTCTCAGGTCAAAACCTGTTTAAAGAAGACATCTATCAAATATAAATCTTTCGCAGATAAGAAGAGGCGGGCCATTCCACCACTAAAAATTGGAGATCGTGTCTGGTTATCTACTAAAAACATTCGTTTGAAGGTTCCATCTATGAAATTCGCCCCTCGTTTTATTGGTCCATATAGGATCATTCAAGTAATCAATCCAGTATGTGTGAAACTTCTTCTTCCTAAGAATCTTCGGATTTCCAATGCCTTCCATGTGTCTTTACTCAAACCTCTTATCATCAACCGTTTCTCAACTCCTCCCTCAGCTCCGCAGCCAGTTCAAGTTCATCAGGAGGAGGATTTCGAGATTACTGAAGTATTGGATGCAAAAATTTCGCGAGGAGTCCTCCGTTTCCTCGTTCATTGGAAGGGCTTTGGTCCTGAGGAGCGCTCTTGGATCAAAGCCGAAGATCTTAATGCTCCTGCCCTTTTGAAGAAGTTCTACTCCAAAAATCCGGACAAGCCCGGTTCCAGGCGTTCTGTGCCCACCTTTAAAAGGGGGGGTACTGTCACTCACCGTACCGTGAGTGCCTCTTCCCGGACATTTAGGAACCGTGGCCGTCCTCCATCCTGAGGGTCTGCGCATTCGCAGCCCTTTCCTATACTTCAGTGTATGTCCCTTTAACTCAATTGGCAGATCAGGCAACACTCCCTATATTAAGCACCTGTGGTCAACACCACGTGGCCTGATCTTGGAGTCTCATTCCCTATGAGTCTCTGAAGGTATTCCTCGTGTTTTCAGCGCTGCTGATTCCTGTGGTTTCCAAACCACTTCTACTACTGTGGTCCCCATACCACTTCTACCATCAACTATATCATCGTGACTGTTAGCTGATTCCTATCCGCTGCCTCCGTGCACTACAGTCTTCCAAACCACTTCAACGCTACTACTTATTATTGTGACTGTTTGCTGATTCCTATCCGCTGCCTCCGTGCACTTCAGTCCTCTAATCCACTTCATCGCTATTATATTTCACTGTGACTGTTTGCTGGTTCCTACCCGCTGCCTCTGTGCACTCCAACCGTTACTTTACATCCACTCACCTGTTCCTCATCAAGTCAGTGAGCTGATTCCTATCCGCTGCCTCCATGCACTATAAGCCTTCAGCCTGCAACTCGCCTGTGTTCATTATCGTGACTGTTAGCTGTTGTCTATCCGCTGCTTCCGTGCACTACAGCCTCCAGCCTACAACTCGCCTGTGTTCATCATCGGGATTGTTAGCTGATGTCTACCCGCTGCTTCCGTGCACTACAGCCTCCAGCCTACAACTCGCCTGTGTTCATCATCGTGACAAGTTAGCTGATTCCTATCCGCTGCTCCTGTGCACTGCAGTCTCGTCTCAGCTCTTCTGTGTTTCCTCGAGACTGCTGCTCTCATTGCCATTTGCTACTCTCCGTGATCAACAGCTCCTGGTCTGCTCTGCTATCCCGTGTGCCATCGCTACTGACAACTATTGGTTGCTACTGGTTACCTCCGTGTACCGCAGAGTCCTGCTGCTGCTGATCGCGCTATCATCCATCTACTGCTGATCCGCTCTCCACGCCTTCACGTGTCCCGCAGGTCTACCCTCCCGTCTGCATTGGATTTATATCTCATCTACTACTCCTCTGCTGGATCGTCTCCACTCTCCTGGGTCCTGCGTGAGTCCAGTTCCACGTGTTATTGATTCCTGTGGATTCGTGTCCCTGTTGGTCTACTTATCTGTGCGCTGCACCTACTGATTGCTGCCTCAGGTATCCTGGGACTTCTCATCCAGCCGGCCTCCTGCCGCTCAGGTATCCCTGCACTCCTATCTGACTACCTGCTTCTGAACCACGGTATGCATAATTCTCATTGACTGTGCTGGTGTATTGCATATCTTGCTGGACTGTGTTGGTTCTCCTCTGGAGTCTGCTATCCGCTGAGTCTATTGCCATCATTGACTGTGTTAACTTGTGCTGGACTGCTTCAAGAGACTTCCTATATTTGCAGACCTGTTCAGTCATTTATATACATATTGTGCATGTTACTGTGGATCGTATATAAGGTGCCTGTGTATATCCTGTGTTGCAGTTTCTCCCCGTGCACCTCCTCACATATATATTCAGTGGTACAACTTGCTAGTAGCAGACCACTGATCCCTGTCTCCAGTATCACCTGTTCCAGTATCCTCTCACATAGCAGTGGTACAACTTGCTATTGCAAACCACTGACTCCCCGGATACCTCCACTTGGATTCCATTCCTTCACTCAGGCAGCGGTATAACTTGCTATCCGCAGACCGCTGACTCTCATCACCTCCTCGTTTCTGTTGGACATTCCTCCTCACTATAGCAGTGGTACAACTTGCTATCGCAGACCACTGACTACCCTCACGTGTCCTTGTCCTACAGTTCCTCGTGTACTATTACCTCCATATTACCAGTGCTGCTAGTCATAGACTTTCCTGAGCATCTCATCATCTGCTGTTTCCTGTTCCGTGATCACCCAGCTACCAGAGTACCCTATTACCATCTATATTGCTCTGGTAAGCCTACCACCTGGTGATCCCTGGGTAAAGACTCCTAGTGCCCGTGACAGCTTGCAGCTGTCACGGAAGTTACGGAAGAGCCTGCGATCTCCCGAAAAGTGGTCAGGTAAATGCATCTTGGGTTCCACCACAGCAGAGTGAGCAGCTTGTGAAGCTCTAGATGCTTGTTCCTGGGCAGCCTGCTGCTGGGACAGCTCCTGCACCATCTGGGACAAAGTCTGGATTTGTCCTGCCAGCACTTGTGCCGGGCTTGGTTCCATAGGGCCGAATGATACAACTCACTAACTCCGGTCATAATGTTAGGAACCCCCACAGCCAGCAACACAAAACCCGGAGTCTGCTCAGAAGTCTGGTTTTCGCTGGAGCCCCTAATGGTGGGGAGAGACTTGGCTGCAGACAGCTGAGGGTCGTGATTTGTGCGCGGACTGGGGAGAACCCAGCAATAGAAGGTGGGAGCAATAGCAGAGTGAGGTCAGGCAAGGGTCGAGGCCGGAAGAAGACAGAATATCCAGTACACGAACCGGGGTCAGGGGTCACAGGTAAATCAGCAGCGTAGGAGTCCAGGCAAGAAGTTCAAAAGGGCACAGGCAATCAATCGTAGTCAGTAACAAGGCAAAGGTCGGCAACAGTAGTCAGAATCCAAAAAGTAGTCAGAGAGCAGAGGAACACTGCAGGCTAGTATGCACAAGCAGGAACTATAACCGGCAGGGGAGGATTGCCCCTCCCTGCCTTAAATACTAGCACTGGCCAATGGGAGGAAGGCAGCCCCGGGGAGCCAGCTGGCTTCTTTATTATTTGCGCATGCGCCTGGCTGTCCTGAATGCCGGAGCACAGCGCAGCACACTGAATGCGTCCCGACCGTTGCCTTGGCAACGGCCGGGACAACCCAGAAGTGACGTCCCGGTCTTCATGACGAAGGCGGGACATGTGGGCAGAGAGTCGCGGCGGTGCCCGGAGCCGCCGCGGCTCATGACAGTCACAACAGTCCACAAAATTCAGCTTTGCTAATTTATTGCTTCTTTTTTTATTTCTACTCTTTTTTTTTCCTTTGCAACTCTGCTGTTGCTAATATTTTATGCAGTCAACATTGAATAATAGGATGCCAGACAAGAAAATTCTCTTTTTTGACATCACAGGCTTACATTTATGGAAACACACTGGGTTTTATGGAAAATTGCATGGATTTTGCAGACCAAGATAGCAGGTGTACAGACGTTTGAGTATCAGTTTAGAGATGTACACGCTTAGGCAGCCGGGGCATTGGAGGTTTTTTATTTTCCTAAAAATGAGATCTCTTTGTTTTTCCTTTGAATTTTGTTGCTTGGAAGGTCACATTAAAGGTGAAAAAGATCTGACGGGATTTATCTTAAGGCTTTACCTTACAAACACCTGCAATTTCTATAAGGGTGTGTAGACAGCATACATACATACATATATATATATATATACACACATACATATATATATATATATATATATATATATATAAATATATACACATACATACATACATACATACATACAGAGAGAGAGAGAGAGGGGACCTATACATCAGAGCGGGAAAGCAGCAAGCTTATGATGGTGCTAGATACGTGACTCACATAAAGCAACTATGCAGATAGGCGTTCATTATCATATCTTTTGGTACACACAATTATAGGTGGCTGAGTTCATACTGAATCTACTTGTTTGGCAAATACTGCACTATTTGTTTTTTTATTCTTTCTATGAGCATACAAGACTGGAGTGGATCTACATGGTAGAAGTGAAGTAACCCAGGCTTCTTGTATTGATGAGTACACTTTGAAATATATATTTGGTGCACATATACAGACACCTTGGTGTCTGAGACTATACTCCCTAAAATGCTACACCATAGGCGCCTTTCATCTCTTTTTTTTACTTTGTAGATTGTAATATCGGCGTTACCACCCGAAGATTGAATGGATGCTGCCACCGTGCATGAAGGAGGTGTTCTGGTGTGAATGAACATTGAACTATTATCTACACAATTTCTATCTGAGCGCCATATTTAGTGACTAATATATATATATATATATATATATATATATATATATGAAAAGGGAAAGCTTATGTTATGCCCACCAGTGCGGCATAAACACATAGAACAGGTAGAAGAGGTCTTCACCTTTATCAGCTGCCTTTCCCGTAGAGACAGGTTATGCTCACAGGTACTCAGATGCCCCCAGGTCTTATGCTCAGAGTAGTATGAGTTTATGCTTACACGGTTGCGCACGGGTATAGGAGGTTGCACACGGAGTAGCGACAGGCCAGATGACAGCGGGTATGTTAGGTATAGGCAGAAAGGTCAAGGTAACAGGTCAAGGTTCAGGATCCAGGGACAAGCGTAAGATCAGGGTCACTTGCAGAGGTTCAGAATCCGGGTTCAGGCAATAGATCAAGGTCAGAAGTACAGGTTCAGAGTCCAGGAACAGGCAAAGGTCATACACGGGTAATCAATCTCAGGTTAAACACCAATCACAGGAACAAAGTAGCAGGCAGCAGAACTGGAACAAGACACTGGAGCGCGATGGAGGAGGAGACCAGGGAGGGAGCCGGATCGGCAGCTGACCGCAAGGTAAGTATTTTCTTCTTTTTTTTCAGGGTTTTTTTTTTTGCTGCCTCCGACGGGCCCCCCTGGGCTGCAGGGCCCCCGGGCACCTGCCCATTGGGCCCAATGGGAAAGACGGCCCTGGCTATAACCGGCAGTTAGGCTCAGTCCTCACTGAGTACAAGTGGCCAATCAGAATCAAGCCTACAAGTAACCCCAGGAGCAGCCTAATTAATACTAGTACTGGTGGCCAATAGTAAATGCAGAGCTCAGCTGCATAATAACTAGCCCAACCTAGAGTGCCTCCCATAATCACCTGAAAGCTCCGATCGGCTTTTCCCCTAACTTGTCCTGTGCGCGCGCGCCCGCCTATTGACCAGCTGGCCGGGTGCGGCGACAGAGAGCCTAGAGCGTCCCGGTTGTTGCCCAGGCAACCTGGGCGCAGAAACCGGAAGTGACGTCCCGGTCGTCATAGCGACGGCCGGGACGCCAGCAGGAGAGCCCAGAGAGTCGCGGCGGCCGCGGGCATCGCCGCGACTGCTAACAGCTTAAGCCATTCACTGTGATACATGAAAAATTACTGACATCAGGAGACCGCGTTCAATAGAAGCTTAAACAGTTTCTTCATAATTATGTAGGTTGTTTAATCTGACTTTATCTAAATTTCCCTTAAACACTTATTTCTAATTGAATCTGCCTAATCTTCAAAACATAATAAACTTATGTGTAGAAAAATGAAAGCATACCCTGCTAATTGTACTGCAGTTCTATATGGAGTGGATAACTTGTGACAACATAATAAGCCATTGCTACTTGCCATGTAAGCACCATGGATTTCAGCACGAATGTAGTTTCCCGACTTCTCTGCACTGTTCCAGTTCACCTGAAATACTTCTTAAAAGCTGTGATAATTACGTCTATCATAAACACTTGTTAGTCTGTGGGAAGCCTGCAACAAGCAAATACACAGAACTTAGATTTCTTGTGCTATTTCAGAAGCTTATTCTGCTTTTAAATATATTGGCACCATCTCAGCATTGAATGAAGCAATAGTGGATGCGAGAAGACGATAAATGCAAGGTACTGCGCGTGGGACAGATAAGGCATAACGCCAGATGTAAATAAAAACATCTCTTAATTGTTTTCTAACCTTGGAAGCTTAGGTATTCAAATGCTTTTGAGTTTTTAGGGAACGCATTTGCTTCAGAATATTGTCAATGAAAGGGTTAAAACAATTCTGATTAAATCCTCTTTAAAGGAAAAGATCTCAAAGTTAGTTTTGAAAATAGGAATTGGCAAACAATGAGATATTGAGAATTCCAGAGGTGGGGGCAGCAAAGGAAAATGCCTGAAGCCCTAGGAGGAGTACAGACATTTTAAATAAAGTAACACAAGTATGGGGGTCATTCAGTTTAAACTCAATTATTTTCCTTATATCAAAATGAATTTAACTTTTCCATTCAGCCAAGTAGTAAAATAGAAAAAAAGTTTGATGTGAAGAAAATAATGTAGTATGTTTCTGTCATGATTAAAATAATTAGTATGATCAGGAAAATAATATGTTAATGTGTTCATGTTCAATCCTAAAAAATGAGTTTCTTTTGATAACATGGTTTCCAGTAATTTACTGTGTATGATTAAACAAGGGGTGATTGTATTTTGATGTATGCTTCAGAAGCCTTTAGAGATGCCTAGTGTTAGTTAATGATGTGTTTATTGCCCAGCCCTCAGGTGCTAAAGATTGGGAAATTTATTTTGCTAGAAAACACCATACTTTAGCAGTATTTTCCATAATCAGATGTTTGAGGAGACCTCTGTAATTAACACCATAACATGAGTCAACGATATATTCATGCCTCGTAATGAACCTAAAGGAATAATGTATCCTCCCAACGAATCAATATAATATAGTCATGTTTCATGTGCCTATGTGCAGAAAAACATACTGGCCTTATGCATTAAGGCACGTAAATGCTGACACGTGCCTTATTTTGTGTAAAATCACTCTGTGCATGCCCAGAAACAAGTCATATGCCAGAGAACGCAGCAACTTCCAATTCATGTTCAAGCTTAAAGGACTCTTACTATAGCCTACAATTTCAGGGGCAGAACGGGGAGGGGAATGGGCATAGGCACATAGAAAATGTACAGTAAGGGAGTGCCAAGCTTGAGCGCATTCCCTTACTGTACATTTACAACAACGTCGAATTCAAGTTTTGGGTATCTCAAAGGTGCCTGTTTTTCTGTCGTTTCACTTGCACCAGCTACAGGTCTGGTGTAAGAGCCAATTGCTAGTGATGACGGTCACGTATGCAAGTTATAGCATGTGTTTGCAATCAAAATAAAAATGCATTTTATGTACAGTAGACATTAATAACATCCTATTAAATGTATTTTATGGGAAACATTTTTTGATGTTTTTTTCATTAAACACTATATTATTAACAGGTGACATTTATTGAATAGTTTGTTTTTTCTGTGCATTTTTTTGGGACTTTATATTCCACATATGTATTAGACGTATTGTCTGTTAGAGAAGAGTGGACCTAGACCCGTATTCGTCAGACATATCTTGTTGAATATGGACGTGCCTATGCGTTTTTAAATAAATACACAATGGGGCGTATTCAATTGTTCATCCGGCCGCCGGAAAAACGAGTGCGTTAAAACTATTACCGTTTATACGGTAATATTGTGCGTAAAAACCATTAATACGGTAGTTTACTCGCTGAATTTCAGCGGGTAATTACCGTATTAACGGTAATAGTTTTAGAGCGCTCATTTTTCCGGCGGCCGGAGGAACAATTGAATACGCCCCTATATGTTTGTTTTGCGTGCCTTAATGAATCAGGCCAATCATCATCATCATCATTTATTTATATAGCGCCAACATATTCCGTAGCGCTTTACAATTGGGGACAAACATAATAAACTAATAAACAAACTGGGTAAAACAGACAAAGAGGTGAGAAGGCCCTGCTTGCAAGCTTACAATCTATGGGACAATGGGAGATTGACACATGAGGTTAAGTCTACATTTTGCATTTTGGCCCAGCCAGACTGCAAAGGTAAAAGTGACTCATAAGCTAAATGATCCCGTCACACAACAATGTTGGTCAGGGGGTAGTTGTCTTGTGTGAAATTGTGTAACAGGCTAAAGGTAGCGAGGTTAAGAGGGTGGCTGAGGAATATTATAAGCTTGTCTGAAGAGGTAGGTTTTCAGAGAACGCCTGAAAGTTTGTAGACCAGAGGAGAGTCTTACTGTGCGAGGGAGAGCAGTCCATAGAGTGGGTGCAGCCCGAAAAAAGTCCTGTTACCGGGAATGGGAGGATGTAATGAGGGTGGATGAGAGACGCAGATCTTGTGTAGAACGGAGTTGCTGAGTTGGGAGATATTTTGAGACAAGAGAGGAGATGTATGTTGGTGCAGCTTTGTTGATGGCCTTGTAGGTTAGTAAAAGTATTTTATATTGGATTCGGTACAAAACAGGCAGCCAGTGTAGAGACATACAGAGTGATTCAACAGAGGAAGAACGATTTGCAAGGAAAATCAGTCTTGCCGCAGCGTGCAAAATAGATTGTAGAGGTTTGAGTCTGTTCTTGGGAAGACCAGTAAGGAGGGAATTGCAATAGTCAATGCGGCAGATGATGAGTTTCATGAATTAAGGTTTTTGCAGTGTCTTGCGTGAGATATGTGCGAATTCTGGAAATGTTCTTTAGATGTAAGTAGCAGGATTTAGATATAGAGTCAATGTGGGGAACAAAGGATAGGTGTGAGTCAAGGATTACACCTAGGCAGCGAGCTTGTGAGGTGGGATTTATGGTCATGTTATCAACAGAGATAGAAATGTCAGGTATGCTCTTGTTGGTGGGTGGGAATATTATTAACTCTGTTTAGAAAGATTAAGTTCGAGTTGGCGAGAGGACATCCAAGATGAAATGGCAGAAAGACAGTCAGTTACACGGGACAACACAGATGTCGAGAGATCAGGAGAGGATAGATAGATTTGGGTATCATCAGCATAGAGATGATACTGAAAGCCAAAGGAAATTATTAGATTTCCAAGAGAAGCGGTATAGATAGAGAACAGCAGAGGACCTAGCACCGAGCCTTGTGGTACTCCAACTGATAGGGGAAGCGGAGCAGAGGTGGCTCCAGAGAAATTAACAGTGAAAGAGCGATTAGAAAGGTAGGATGAGAACCAGGATAGAACAGACCTAGGGATTGCAGCGTTTGTAGGAGAAGAGTGTGGTCAACGGTGTCAAATGCAGCCGAGAGATCCAGGAGAATTAGGAGAGAGTAATGGTGTTCAGTTTTAGCAGTGATCAGATCATTGACAACCTTGGTCAACGCAGTCTCTGTGGAGTGTTGAGAACGAAAGCCAGACTGAAGAGGATCCAACAGGTTGTTAGCAGAAAGGAAGCGTGTGAGGCGAGTGTAGGAAAGTCTCTCTAGAAGCTTGGAGGGACACGGCAGCTGAGAGATGGGACGGTAATTTGATAGAGAGTTTGGGTCGGAATCTTGTTTTTTTAGAAAAGGAGTAATCACTGCATGCTTGTATAGAGATGGAAAGATGCCAGTAGAGAGCGAGAGATTACAGATTTGAGTTAGAGGTGAAATAAGCACAGAAGACAGGGATCTACCAATTTGCGAGGGAATAGGATCAAGAGGACAGGAGGTAGAGTAGGAAGATAAGAAGAGCGTAGAAATTTCCTCTTCATTTGTGGGGTCAAATGAAGAAAGGGGGTCAGAGGGTAGTGGGAAGGAATTGATCTGATTGCTTGTCGAGGAAGAGAATATCATTTCTAGTCTGATCTTGTCAATCTTGTCCTTGAAGTAGGAAGCAAGATCCTGAGCACTGATAGTAGATGGAGGGATCGGGGTGGGAGGATTGAGAAGATATTTAAATGTATTGAAAAGGCGTTTGGGGTTAGAAGCCTGAGCATAGATAAGAGATTGGAAGTATGTTTGTTTTGCAGTGTCCAGAGCATTTCGATAGGAGCGGTAGACAGAAGTATATGTGAAGAAGTAATTAGAGGTGCGAGATTTACGCCAGTGACGTTCTGCTTTACGGGACAGTTTTTGAAGATTTTGTGTTGCTTTAGTGTGCCACGGCTGACATCAAAGTCGACGTGTAGTATGTAGTGTAGCTAGAGCCACTTTATCAAGGGCCGTTGCTAAGGTTTGGTGAAAATGGGGTACTGTCATCTCAGGGGATGAGAATGTAGAGATAGGGGATAGAAGGTGTTGGAGAGAGGTGGAAAATTGTTGAAGATCAATAGAATTAAGATTTCTGCGGGTATGAGGAGGCTTGGTAGAGTTAGACAGTAGAGAGGTTAGAGCAGTGGGGGTGAGCGTGTAGCTGATAAGGTGATGATCCGAGAGGGGGAAGGGTGTGTTCAGAAAATTAGAAACTGAGCATAGTCTAGAGAAAACAAGATCAAGGCAGTGGCCATCCTTATGAGTAGCAGATTCAATCCACTGGGAGAGGTCAAGTGAGGAGGTTAGAGAGAGTAGTTTGGAAGCAGCTTTGTAAGGTGGGTTATCTATGGGGATGTTGAAATCACCCATGATGATGGTGGGGATGTCTGAAGATAAGAAGTGAGGGAGCCATGCAGAGAAATCCTCAATAAATTGTTGGTGTGCTCCAGTGGGACGATAGACGCAACACGTAGAGAGAGTGGATTAAAGATGCGAATAGCATGTACTTCAAAAGATGTGAACGTGAGTGATGGGACATTTGGTATTACTGTAAATGTGCACTGTGGGGAGAGAAGTAGTCCAACCCCACCTCCTTGTCTGCCTTCAGGTCTGGATGAGATGGAGGCCACCATGTGAAAGTGCTGCAGGTGAGGCAGTGTCTGATAAGGCCATGGTTGGGAATCGAACTCATGACCCCAGTGCTGCAAAGCACAAGTGCTAACCACTAGGCTACTGTGCTGCCCACACTGTTATTGCCAGAAGGTTGAGGTTTTTTGAGAGGAAGAGATCATGAATGGAGGTAAGTTTGTTACGAACAGAGCATGCATTCCAAAGGGCACATTTAAATGACTTTGGAAGAGAGGGGAGACAGGTGATGTGTTTGAGGTTTGCTATAGAACGGTAGTGCTCTGATGTATGTGTGTGTGAGGAGTGTGGGGGACCTGGATTAGGTGATATATCACCAGCTAATAGAAGCAGAGTGAGAGAAAGATAGGCAAGGGGATTGTAAGATTTGTGACTTTTTATTTTCTGGCGACAGGTGGAGGTTGTGCTTGTTAGAGAAAATAAATAGGACAGTTCATGGGTGTTCACTAGAGGTGAGTGGAGTAATGCAGGTGCAATATGAACAAATGTTTGTGTTGGTGGAGGGGTGAAAGATGACACAGTTCTAAAGATCATGCCATGAAAAGAGACCAAGGGGTACATGTATGAATCTCCGGATTCTTCATCTCCGGCGTGTTCAGCCTCTTCAGCGCTTAAATTTAAAGCGGCGCTGCATTGTAAAGGGAAGTTTCCCTTTACAATGCAGCGCCGCTTTAAATTTAAGCGCTGAAGAGGCTGAACACGCCAGAGATGAAGAATCAGGAGATTCATACATTTACCCCCCAAGAAAAGCAATTTGTTCCACATTGTGATAAAAGGAGTTAAAGTCAAAAACTTAGGGGATTTTAAAGAATTACCTCTTTGCAGTGTTCCATATAGATAGACAAGTAATGCAGAAATAGGCTGTGTCAGATGTTGCTTATTGCTGGAAGTGAAATCCAGTCAAATGTAGTCCAATGTTTGTCTAAATGTGCATTTTCATCCACTTTGTGAGAAAATCCCACTTCGTGAAGAAATCACACACGTCTACCCCTACATACGTCTCCCCATAGACTGAAGCTAAGATGTTGTCAAGGTAATTTAGGAATACTCTACAGATGTGCTAATTGGTCAGCTAATCAGAGGAAAGAAAACATTTGATTAAAGGCTAGAGGAGGCCAGATATCCATCATAAATTAGGCATCAATAAAAGACTGGGCCAACCTAAGTTTAAACAGATAACAATTTCCTATAACATACTTTTTTACACACAGTTGCAGAGATGAGATACAGAAATTAATGTAGTTCTGAGTAGTAGAATCTGGACATACTTTTTTACACACAGTTGCAGAGAGGCCCACCATGTGTAGTGGACTCATTGTCACATATCTGCTATATTTCATAATTGAGTTATATCTATATAAACCATTATTAGAAGTGTTTTTACCAAAGGGAAACAAAACAGTTGTTAAATAGATTAGCATAACAGCATACCTCTTACTGTGGAAGAGGCTTCTGGCAAGGAAGAGAGTTTTAAAAGTTATGAAATTATTTTACAAATTGTCAGTTCTTGGGGCTCAGTCTTCTACTGATGAACTGTCTGTACCTTTTGGCCTTTCCCAAGTGGCAGATTACGCAAAAGAGAACATGGGTATGTGTCTGACTGCTTCTTTGTTTGTTTCAATCTTATTTTCAGAAAACTCCTCATTTGTTGTCATCACTTTTATTCTATAAGCATTGTGACTTTCTGTCATATTAAACTCCATATAGTAACGTTCAGTCCTTGTGTTCTACTTTTTTATAGGCTTGGTTTTTAGACAGCTATATTTATGCAGGGAATTATTACAATATTATTTACAATATTTCTGACTAAATTAGGTTGTGATTTGGGATTAGCCAGGGAGTAGCTGAAGATTTCCTGGTGTCAGCTCTTAAACTAAATCTTAGTGGGGCATTACTTTGTGTTTAATAGTAGTGTGAAATAAATTTGAGGGACTTTAGTCATTTTTAAACAGAGCGGGTTGATTTATTTAAATGACCCTTTCACACATATATTATCCCAAGATGGGTCTTATCATGGCAGCCTCGCTTTCTTTTAGAATCAAAGAATAACTAATGTAGCATGGGCATCCTTTTGCTGATGTATACAAGAACATTTTCTTGCTGAAACAGTGCTTTTATTGTTCCATCACAATAAGACAGCATGCTTTTCTGTCAGGATGACACCAGGAAACCTAACTCTGGCTAGTCCCAGATTTCCTCTCTGGTCGCCGGCCATTAGCTGATGTTGGTTGCAAAGTATGTAGCACAATACAAGGTTTTTTTACTTGAGATCCCTGCCACAGCCTTAGCCTGATGAACAGGCGATACTCCCACATTGCTTTTAGAAGGAAGTCTCCTCAGGTACTCTGCAATTACTCTTCATTGCAGATACACCCTGTCAGCCTGCTGCACACCCTGTGAGCCTGCTGCAGCTGAGCAAAAGACACTTTCAAAGCACGCAAGTTAAATCCCACTTTATACTTTTACTTTGTCACACATGTCTTGCACCTGTATATCTCTGAATCTAGGTGTACTGCTATACCTGTTTGTAGCCCGGTCTGTAGCCTTTACAGGCAGACTGTCAGCTGAATAGCTGATTCCTCTCTTACAGCCTGTGGCAAACCATTCCCATTGTCACACAAAATTATATGTTTTGCTTTAAAGTGATTGTAGTCTTATATGGCAATTTCCCTATACAGAAAAATGGTTGAGTTTGATTAATTTTATGTAAATGTTTAAAACACAAAATTAGTTTGATTTCTGTTATACACCTACATGGACATAGTCTTTTTAAATAGTTTTCTCATTTTAATAGAACTAGTTTATAGTATGATAAAACTTTGCCTGTCAACTCATCTGTAAGTTGACAAACATCCATCCAAAACCATTTCCAACCTGACACATTTCACATAGCACAAAATTTCCCGCTGTTCTTTCTACATTCCAGTCACAGTCACTAAAGTCTGCTGAATTATTTAATGGATGGTTTGAAAAAAAATAACAACATGTTTTAAAATCATTCGGCAGAAATTACTGCAGTTTTAAGTTTGCCCTGATAGGTATCAGTTGATTCAATATTTGTCATGATAGGTCCTGCTCCTGAAAGTATGTTGGTACTTTGATGAGAACTCCTGACTAAGCCGGTGAGCAGTTCCCAATGATTCTTATCATGTACTGTATTAAGAGAAGTATAGAATCATGTGAAAATACAATAGTCTTCATATGCCCCACTGGCGTTACTCACATTTTTGTTACATCATGGCATCAAAATGTATTGAAATGGGAATTCTTACCACTGATCAACACAATACTTTGTAATGTAAAAGAAAAGAAAAACTTTTCCTTACATAATTGGGAATAAAACAAACAAATATTGAAATTGCAGCACAGTGGTCTAGTGGTTAGCACTTCTGCCTCACAGCACTGGGGTCATGAGTTCAATTCCCGACCATGGCCTTATATGCGTGGAGTTTGTATGTTTATCCCTGTGTTTGCGTAGGTTTCCTCCCACACTCCAAAAACATACAGGTAGGTTAATTGGCTGCTATCAAAATTGATGTGTGTGTGTGTGTGTGTGTGTGTGTGTGTCTATTGTCTATATTAGAGAATTTAGACTGTAAGCTCCAGTGGGGCAGGGACTGATGTGAATGGGTTCTCTGTACTGCGCTGCGGAATTAGTGGCGCTATATAAAATAAATAATGATGATGAATTGCATAAGTAATCGTTCTCATTGCCATTATACCGCTAAATAACCTCTGGAACAACCTGTTATCTTCAGAGGTCATATAATTTAATTACTGGAGTCCGCCTGTGTACAATTAAAATATTTCAAAGGATTTCAAATACATACACCTGTCTGTGAGTTATTCCACAGCTTTGTAGTGCATTTGCAAACAGCTGCATTGTGAAAATCAAAACAGATTGGGCCTGATTCATTAGGGCACATATCTGGTGATTTTGAGTGTATGGTATGTAAAATTACTCCACGCGTGCAGACCTGGCAGATATGGCCAGTTTCATGCTGTAATGCACAGAAAAGGCTGTTACTACATGTCACATTTTAGGGGATATCTTGGGCTTGGAAGAGGCGTGAGGCTGTAGTCATTGTACAGTGTGGTCGTGTCAGCCTAGTGCTGGTTTCCGCGAAATTGGTGGAAACAAAATGTGTGGGGTCCCCACAATTTTACAGAAACCAGCACTAGGTCAACCAGTTGGGGTTGTTGGCACTACAGCAGGGACACACGCGGCAGGGGTTCCCCCTGCCATAATGACAAACCCAGCCCCA
Organism: Mixophyes fleayi; assembly: GCF_038048845.1. Taxonomy (NCBI): domain Eukaryota; kingdom Metazoa; phylum Chordata; class Amphibia; order Anura; family Limnodynastidae; genus Mixophyes; species Mixophyes fleayi. The sequence continues at coordinate 386,347,611 of NC_134402.1, read as the reverse complement.
GGTTGTTCAGCAAGGGGCTGAATTCCCTAGAGAGTGGGGTCCGCAAAAGAAATGTGCGAACCTCCCCGCCTAGGGAGACCGAGCCCCATACTGAAAGCACTAGGGCTCTTCCTACACCCCTAGGGTGTAAGTCAGAAGTGCTGCTGTTTTTTTGCTAGCATATTCAGGTTATGATGGGTTAACGGATGCTCTCCACAGAAGGGGTTACTTCAGAGTAGGCACTGGTGATTCAGTCTATAATTCAGTTATAACTGGGGTCATGCTTCATGTATGTACTGGGAGATTAGGTAATGTACCCCACTTGTTAAGCAAATGTCTCTGTAAATCTAGCTCACATCTCTTAAAATGTAGGATATACTGTGAAGTGAGTGAGAATACACAGTCAGTTTGATTACACAAACCTGTTTCCTGTTGTGTAGATAGTTTTCAGCTCTAATCTGACTCACTTGTGTCAGCTCTTGTCTTCAGTGACAGCCTCTCTGTAGCCACTATAATGTAGTCTTTACACATGCAGTGTTCTGGCTGGCAACAAACCTCAGCTCTCTGCAGCAGTCTAACTCTCAGTAGCAACACAGGCCTCTCTTTTCTTCACAACAGCATTCAGAAAACTGTGTCTCTTTTCACAATGTCTCCTGAGCACTCGCTCACTTTCTGAGGCTGCTCCTCTCAACAGTGTCCATCTCAAAAACCCAGGACCTTTTCAGCAGCTTCACAGCCTGGGTTCTCCCTGGGTCCTAATGTCTCTCCAGTATCATGCTGTGACATAGTCCTGTTCCACAGGGTCCTAGTGCCCAGCAGTTGCTGGGTATCACACAATGGACGCAGCTAGAAGTAATACTATGTAGTTCTTTATGAGAGTAATGGTGAGAGTACTACCATACAGGTAATATTTACAGACTATAACAGTAGCATTAAAATATACAGAAATAATTTAAATACTATGGTAAAACAATGGTATTAATATGGTATATAAATCTGTTGCTTTTATTGTCTAATGGATAATTGGCTGCTATAGGACGCTAACAAGTTGCAAGTTTGCATGCTGTTTCTAAGTAACCCCCAAAGATAGCAGAGGGGAAATTAATCATTCAATTTAGCACAAAATAAAAAAATATTTACATTTGTGTTGCTACAGAAAGTCAAATTGACTTGAGAAAGAATTCATTTTTGATTTGGAAATAAACACATGGTACAACTGTCACAACTGAAGAACTTTACGAGTGAGCATTGTAAAATATCTTTCTAAATGATTTTGCTTGTTCAGCTTTTGTGTGATTAATTAGTGTTACATTTACGACCAGATTACACCCAGTCACCTCCTACTGTATCAGCAGATTGTAACACTAATTATTTTCCATTGTATTAATCAGCCTCCGTGCAGTATACAATTTTACCATGTAGGACAAACAAACAAGTTGAACCACTTCAAGGTGCAAATGAGGACAAGTGACTGCAAACTGTGGCTGATGTTTTCTCTAAGTCACAGTGTACTGCAGAGATTCACTGCCTGCTCTGGCTGCTCATTTTACTATGAGCATTGCCAGAATATGGACTTTATAATACGTATAATAACTTAACCAAAATTATTGTTCTTTGATCAACTCTACTAATTATTTAAGCCCCATACTTAAATATTTAGGCAACAGCAAGTTAAATTGACAGATGCAGGTGTTTATCAAGAGTACCAGTGTTCTATCCGATTGATTTATCTCTTAAATAAAATACAAGATAATCCAATTGCGCTAGTTCAGGAATCATATAAATCCCATCCCTAGGAACAGCTTGATCTATGCTCAAGGGTATACACAAAGACATAAAAAAACAATTAAAAAAATCTAGCTGTTTCAGAGAAAACTCATATGGATGTAAAATGCAACAGTTCAATACATTTTCAATATAGAACATTAGGGGAGGAATTTACCAAAGGTCGTTTTTCTTTCTGGTTTGAACTTGCTGCATCTCGCATGTTTCTGATATCTCAGCATTTATTGTTTTGGAGGATGACTAGTGGAAGGAGAGAGTCAGAGGTGCTTAGGGAGAGTGAAGAGGAGGTTGAGGTTGGGGTTTCCAGTATTGGAGGAGGGTGAAGCAGGGGACAAGGAGGTAGGGAGCTAGGAGATGATCCCCCAGGCAAGACAAAGTCTGGGTGCAATATCAGATTCACATTTGATGAGAACTGTGCCCCCTCATCACTAGCATTGTGCCTGCATATGACCAGATTCTGGGCAGCCAAGCTGTCAAAACATCTGTGGCCTGCAAAAAATAAATGTGGGCCTGGAATGAGTGTGGCTGCTAACGCTGTTGACACAATGAGATGCAGTGTGGAAAATTGTAGGAAGTCTTTTTTTATATAAAGTACAGACTGAAAGAATGGGGGAGGAGAGGAAAGCACAAATGGCAACAGGAGGGTGTCCACGGCTGATTATGGAGAATACCTCATACGAGGAAGAGTTGAAGCAAGTAATGCCAGCCGAAATCCTGGATGGGGTTCATGGCAACCCCACCTTAGTCTGGTGAGTAAACATATCATTATTTCACTACAACCATGTATAGAATGTTTTGCAAGTGTAGTTTTTATTTTGCATTAAAAAATTGAACACAGTTATTTAGTGACGCCTGACACATGTAAGTATGTGAATGTGCCATAATTATGGCTGTGCAAGAGGGTCTGTCGGCAATGGTGCTAAACTAAATGTGGCCACAGGGTATTTTATGTTATTTTGATTACAATTAAGGTTTGCCTAGATGCTGTATATCGTTATTGTCCCATAAGCTAACATTTCTAGTTATGGTTGTTACCAAGATAAATAATTTATCCTTAAAAAACAAAAAAGTTAATGCTGTTATATTTACCTCATGTCATCCACAAGCGTCCACCTGCACAAGCAGCAGGTACTCACAGAAAACCTTACTTGACAATGCTGATTTGTGTGATCTTTCCTCCAGATGACCCTCAATTGCAATTACAAGCAAAAATGGAAGGGGTTGGCTTGGTGCTATTTGCTTCATCAAGATGGCGGCTTCTATGATGCAATTTACAGCATCACACAGTAAAGGATGGATCTATAATGGGGGTGGAAAAGTATGAACCATTTCATTCAGGACAATCCCCAGGCACTTAACTGGAGAACTGAGTTCTCTGTACAGAGCTATGGAATTAGTAGCCAGGGCCGCCTTCAGAAAAAAATCGGGCCCAGTATGGGCCCCCCCCCATGAGTGCCCCCCCCCATGAACGCCCTCCCCCATGAGCAACACATACTTACCTGGGGCCCGCCGCTGGTCTCCGCTATTCATTCCCCCTGGCTACTAATAGGATTCATTCCCCCTGCGATCATGTGCTCTGCCTGTGACAGATCACATGATCGCAGGGGGAATGAATCCTCCACCCCTGCGATCGGATCCTGGTGCCTGGCTGTCACGGTGACAGCCAGGCTGAAGACAGAATAGCAGAGACCAGCGTCGGGCCCCAGGTAAGTCTTTGCTGAGCTGTTGTACCGGGCCCCCTGGTGAGCCCGGGCCCAGTACAACAGTATTCCCCGTACCCCCCTGATGGCGGCCCTGTTAGTAGCGCTATATAAATTGTTGATGATGATTACAACTCCATTTTCCAGAGGTAGCAGAGATGCAGGAGTTCTCGCCCCAGGATGAAGTCATCCTCCATTTTACACACACTGCGTCTGTGGAAGAAATACCACCTGAGCCTGAGACCACCTCCTCAACCTCCATCCCTCCAAAATGTATGTGTCACCTTCCAGGAATTCCGTAAGCAACAAGTTAAGTTCATGCTTGAACAAAGGCCACATATGCACAACATATTTAATCAAATGCACAAGTGTGTCCACAATATGTATGTATCCAGTGGTTGAAGTGGAAATTTAGAAGTGGCGGTAAAAATGGAATGTGACTGTAAGTAAATAGAATGTAATAGTTTTACAATGATGGCAGTAGGAGAAATGGCGGAATGGCATACCACTGGATACCCACTTCAACCACTGCATGTAACCCAACATATACAAGTGAGAACTGCAAACAACCCCCCCCTTCCCCAGCATCATGTTTATACAAGGAGTGTCTGTAGGAAAGGAGTGTTGAGGGGGTCCGATGAAGAGGGTCCTGCAAAAAAAATAGAATAAATTAACATTTTGAAAAACAATAATAATCTTCTACAAACATTACCCATAAATAAATGCAAATTGTTAAATATTTCCAATTTGTGTTTTTTTCTGTACATTATCACAATGGTTGCTTTTTCATCATTATTCTCACATTTATCAACCTATACACCATTTGTGTGACCTGTTTCAATTAGAGATGTTCACTGACCACCGTGTTTTGGTTTTGGCTTTGGATCTGAATTAAGTTCGTGTTTTGGTTTTGGAAAAACTGCCCTTGTATTAATTCAACCCCGCAGAAAACCACCATTACAGAAGTCTTTGTAACATAAATGTCAAAAACAAAAATGTAAAAAAAAAAGCTTTTACATTTTTAAAGAAAAAAAACCACATCTTTAATAAAGGTGAAACTTTACTGTAGGAAAACATAAAATTGCCAACATGTAATTTTACCCAAATATTAATAAGCATTCCAGCATAAGCTTTCTTCCTTTTCTCAGCTAGATCCCAGCACCTGCAATCTACATTGTCATCATCCTCACCCTCATCAGTGTGTACATCATCATCACTCAATACTAATTAATCCTGGCTGTAATCCACCATTACAGAAGTCTATGTACTTTGATCTAAATGCCAGTAAAGGCCTTACCTGTGAAATTTGAAGTTCATTTTATGACAGAGCTGTCATGATTTTTGGGCAATTCTTTTAGATTAGACCAAATGTCAAAATGTTCTGCTGAATCATCTGCATCATCCTTGGGTCTCTTATAAAAGATTAGTTTTTTCCTAGCAGCAGTAGCCTGAGAAACTGAAGGAGGGGATGCTGACATGTCAGGTACCACTTCAGCTGTCAACTTGCTCACCAGGAGCTCATTGCATCTCTTGTGATCTGGGACAATGGGAAATAAAGAGAAAACCTAGGATCAAGTATAGTCGCCAAAATGTAGTCATATGATTTCCAGAATTTGATAACTCTTCGATCCTGGCGAAGCAATTAAAGTACTTCATCTACAAGTCCGACATACTTAGCGTAATTTATTTGTTTCATCTCCTCCTTCAATTTTTCAAGGTGCTTTTCCAAAATTCTAATTAAGTGACTCACTTTGCTCAAGCTATCAGTGTCTGAACTCCGTTCCAGGTGACTACTTTGAATTGTTTAAGCACCTTGCACAACACAGAAAGCATTCTCCACTGTGCTGGACTAAAATACATCCCCCCTCCTTTCCCAATGCCATGGCTTGTGGAGGAAGCGTGGATGGCTTTTCTCTGTTCCTCCATCCTCATAAGCATATAAAGGGTGGAATTCCACCTTGTACCACCTCTTGCTTCAGTTGGTGGCAGGACATTATAAATTATTCTTGCAGCTACTGCAATTTCCTACATGCTGTTGCAGAATGCTGAAAATGTCCCGAAATTTTTCGGGCCACAGACACCATTTCCTGCACGTCCCTGTCATTTTTCAAAAAGCTCTGTACCACCAAGTAGAATGTGTGAACAAAACAGGGAATGTGATGGATTTCACCAAGCTATAATGCTCTCACAATATTGGTTGCATTATCCCTATTATTTCTGACAATTAGCAATGGACCAATGGACTTCTCCTGTTTGTGTGTGAGCTATAATAACACAGTACAATGTGACTGCAGATTTTGAAGAACATTGACAGCCCTATTATTTCTATTTCAGCAATGACAATTAGCAATGGCGCAATACCACGTAGCTATAGACTGGCAACATAACTGGACCTCTCCTGTTTGTGTGTGAGCTATAATATCACAGTACAATGTGACTACAGATTTTGAAGAACACTGCCAGCCCTATTATTTCTATTTCAGCAATGACAATTAGCAATGGAACAATGGACCTCTCCTGTTTCTGTGTGAGTTATATAACACAGTAGAATGTGACTGCAGATTTTGAAGAACACTGCCAGCCCTATTATTTCTATTTCAGCAATGACAATTAGCAATGGAACGATGGACCTCTCCTGTTTCTGTGTGAGTTATATAACACAGTAGAATGTGACTGCAGATTTTGAAGAACACTGACAGCCCTATTATTTCTATTTCAGCAAGGACAATTAGCAATGGAGCAATAGACTGGCAACAAAACTGGGACCTCTCCTGTTTCTGTGTGAGCTATAACTCAGTAGAATGTCACTGGAGACTTTAAAGAAAACTACCACCCCTCCACTTTCTATTTCAGATATGACGCTGCCCAACTGCACTAGAGACTGCCAAGAACCGTGCTACCCCTTCTGTACCCCGGCTGGGCTTGGTACTCGGATCGGGGCAGTTTGGGTGGGCTCGGCTCTTGGAGATAGCCGAGCTGATTCTTGCCTAATCAGTGCTTGGAGTGTATCATAATTTGTGGGTTTTTGTTTGTCCACCCGCCTCTTAAAGATTGACCGCAAGTTCTCAATGGCATTAAGGTCTGGGAAGTTTCCTGGCCATGGACCCAAAATTTCGATGTTTTGATACCCGAGCCACTTAGTTATCAATTTTGCCTTATGGCAAGGTGTTCCTTCAAAATTGCGAGTGAGCCCACTCCCTTGGCTGAGAAGCAACCCCACACATAAATGGTCTCAGGATGCTTTTCTGTTAGCATGACACAGGACTGATGGTAGCGCTCACCTTTCCCTTTCCGGACAAAGGTTTTTCCAGATGCCCCAAACAATGTGAAAGTGGATTCATTAGAGAAAATTACTTTACCCCAGTCCTCAGCAGTCCAATCCCTGTAGCTTTTACTGAATATCAGTCTGTCCCTGATGTTTTTCCTGAAGAGAAGTGGCTTCTTTGCTAGCCTTCTTGATACCAGGCCATCCTCCAAAAGTCTTTGCCTCACTGTGCGTGCAGATGCATTTACACCTGCCTGCTGCCATTCCTGAGCTAGCTCTCCACTGGTGGTGCCCCGATCCCACAGCTGAATCAACTTTAGGAAACGGTCCTGGTACTTGCTGGACATTCTTGGGTGCCCTGCAGCCTTCTTCACAACTATTGAACCTCTCTCCTTGAAGTTCTTGATGATTCGATAAATGGATGATTTACGTGCAATCTTAGCAGCAATATCCTTGCCTGTGAAGACCTTTTTGTGCAAAGCAATGATGAGTGCACATGTTTCCTTGCAAGTAACCATGATTAACAGAGGAAGAACAATGATTTCAAGCACCACCCTCTTTTTAAAGCTTCCAGTCTGTTATTCTAACTCAATCAGCATGCCAGAGATATCTCCAGCCTTGTCCTCGTCAACACTCTCACCTGTGTTAACGAGAGAATCACTGACCTGATGTCAGCTGGTCCTTTTGTGACAGGACTGAAATGCAGTGGAAATTTTGTTTATGGGATAAAATTCATTGTCATGGCAAAGAAGGACTTTGAAATTAATTGCAATTCATCTGATCACTCTTCATGACATTCTGGAGTATATGCAAATTGCCATCATAAAAACTGAGGCAGCAGACTTTGTGAAAAATATTTGTGTCATTCGCAAAACTTTTGGCCATGACTGTAGTGAGAAGGAAGTACACACATATGAACATACTGAATGGTTTTCCCATAATAACTTATATGTAAAGTAGTTCTGTATGAAACTCTCTCTGAGATGCCTCCCCCCTCTCTATTCTCCACATGAGAAGATGCCAGTTGGATCCCTGCTTCTTCACTGTACGCTGCAATAGTGTCTGCCTCCGGCAATATTGTGCAGTGTACTAGAAATATTCACAATACTTGCCACCTTTGCAAGGGCATAAAGGAGCAGCCCACCGGATTCATCAAGGCACCTAAACCTGGTCTTTAGTAGTCCAAAGGTACGTTCTATCACACTGTGAGTAGTTGCGTGCGCTTTATATTTGTGATGAACAGGAGTCTGTGGATTCAGAGGTGTCAGGTTAACCTGAAGTGACAGCCAAATCATGAATCACCCTGAAATGTCACACAGCAGCCATGAGAACCTCAGTCAACCTATATTGCATTCAGCACATGTGGAGCACAGGGCAAAGTACATAAATAGAAGCATAAATAGCAGCCATCCTCCAGCATTTCCCCACTGGTAGACATCTGTAAAAGGGGTAACTGGCACAGGATATAGGCGTCATGCCATGACCCAGGAAAGTCAGGAAAGCCAGCCACCCCACTCATAATTCTCATGTTTGTATCACAGACCACCAGCGCATTGAGGGAGTGGCACAGATGTCTGTTGGCATAAACCTCTGCCCTCAAGTGAGGTGCTCTCAGCCTAATATGAGTACAGTCAATGGCTCCCCGGACATTATGTATCCCTGAGACCCTATGTAAGGCTAACTTGAAGTCATGCCACTCTGACTCCTGGCAGGGGAAGCGGATATATGCGCACCACCATTTTTTAAAGGCACTTAACTCTTGGCTTAATTGTTTGGAAAATGTTGGCTGTGTAATCCCAACACTTTTGAGCTCACAGACTGGAAAGAACCGGTGGCCATAAAGTGAAGCGCACCCAATCATTTTTGCTATCCAGACATTGCATAGGTCCTTGAAGTTACAGGCTCTAAATCATGCCTCACCTTCTCATAAAGCTGCAAGAGGTTTGTGCGAAACATCCTCATCACCTCCTGCTCTGAGAGGGAATCCAAGGCCAATGGAGCTCTAAACACAAGGCCAGTGGGGTACTTGCAAGGACCCTGGATCTGGTGCTGAGGCTCCTGCACACTCTTGCGCCTCTCCTTCTCCTCATTTATGCACAGGACCTTAGTAATGAATATCTCAAAATAATTGCCAAACAATTGCAAGGGGTTTTGGATAGGTTTTCATAGGCTTCCTGCAAGCTAGCAGTTCACATGTGTGCGATTTGGACCATCTCGCCTACCAGAGGCTCTTTGTTTGGAGGATTTTTCAGCATGCTTCCCAATGGTTTACAAAACCGTAGCCAGGCCCGGCGCTCCCATTAGGCAAGGTTAGGCACTTGCCTAGGGCGCTGGGCTCTGGAGGGCGTCTGGAGGGCGCCACAGAATTCTAAAAGACTTTAAAACTGTGCGGCGACCGCTGACCATACCTGTTACGGCCGCCGCACAGCATTCAGATGCACGGGGAGGGGGGAAGAGGCTATTTTGTCACCACCGCCGCCTCTCTGCTCCGTCTCCTCCCCTCCACTTACTAGTGTCAGTGAGTGGAGGGGAGGAGACGGAGCAGAGAGGCGGCAGTGGTGAGACAAGGTAAGGAGAGGAGGGCGGCGATTTTTGCGGGGGGGGGGCGGCGGCGATTTTTTAAAAATGCCTAGGGCGCCGTGGGCCCTAGCACCGGCCCTGACCGTAGCTTAATATATCTGGCGCTTTGTACTCACAAAACGTAAAACATAGAGATGGCGATCATCTAAACCTGTTTGCAAAGAAGGACTAGGTTTTTTACCTAGTGGGAGGAGCCTATTTACTTATTGAACATCGTCCATGTGTGGAAAGTTTTGCGCCAAACGTACGCGTGTTTTATATTTAAGGTAAAAGTGAGGCCACAATAAATAGTTCACTGTGGATGCCCCCTTTATCCTCCAATACCTTTACCTATCTGAAACTAGCTGATCTAAAATAAAAACACAGAGACATATATCAGTTTGGCAAATGAAAAGGTCACAGTTTTATTAAAATTAAATAACCTTTTGGTGGCGGAGAAAGGGCACTGCGGGACAGCTCCCAAGCGGAAACCAGTAAGCAACTTAAATAAAGCGAAACTGCTGTGAATATGGCGAAAAAGCCGTGTATCCATTTAACAGAGGATCTCCATCCTTAAGTTTGTAGTATGCGCTACTTGGCGTCAGTGTGAGTGCACCCCCTCTAACTCACTCCTGCCCGTGATCACCGGGTCGGACAAGGGACCCTCCTCTCTGAAGGGCCGGAGAGTTACTGCTGCCTCGAAGGGGACAGTGACCTGTGGCCAAACAAAGACTAATGCCTTACTTATCAGCCGCTGATCGCAGTGTCTTCCTACCAGCTGTGCCTGCTTTGTGGTAAATTGGAAAAAAACGGTTAAAACTTCCAAACTAATCTAGCTATTCTCAGGTGTGGGTGGGTGGGATCTCGTGAAGCAGAGTAAGGCAACCAGGAAGTGTTGGAGCCTATATGCACAACCAGGACCCTCCCAATCTACCATCATTGGTCGGGCTACGACTACAGTTAACCCATTAAAGGTAAGTGTAAATTCGGGTGAAACCACTGTCGCTATTTAAGTGTGTTCGGCTTAGGGCCTCACTTGTCATACTTGTTAGATTTGCATGGGGAAGCCTTCGCTGGTAAATCTTACCACAGGCAGGGCTATCACTGGTGAAAGAAAAGTTATTGCAGGCAGTAACATATTTATTTATTTTCACCCCTGGCCAACTTGTAAAGGAGGCCATCAACTTAGTGCCCCCCCCCCCCTCTTAATCCAGTTCTGGTCACATCCCTCTAGTTTTTATTTAATTTCTTTACGTTCATTAAATACTTGTGCTCGAGTACAAGTACAGCTAGTCTTTCTTTTGTTAAATATGGGTTTTGTGATTCCTTAGGGCAGAGGAGCTGAAACTCAGTCCTCAAGAGCTACCAACAGGTCACGTGGGATAATTAATGACCCAGCCACATAGATTAGCTCACCTGTGCATGATTAAAGAAATCTTGAAAACATGACCTGTTGGAAGCTCTTGATGACTGAGTTTGGGCACCTCTGCCCTAGATGTTTAATAGCTTCTACTTCTTGGAGCTGTGTGCAGGTAAACTCAACACTGTTGAAAAGAATAGCAATGATCATGTTAAAATTCAGCTTGAATAAGCTGCATTCTGCTGATTCATTTCTTCCCTACACAAAACATCACATAATGTATTTTTTTAATGTTAATATTTTTAGTGAACTAAAGATACCGACAAATACTGAGTTTGGCTAAATAGGTCACAGTTTATCGAATCGATTATATAAAATAGTGGTGGCTAAAACAATTGCTAATAAGTAATTGCAAAACCAAACAGTGCACAGCTACAGGCATTACCACTGGTACCAGGACTTAGTCCGTTACAATTGGCCGCTGCTAAATCTGGTGTCATTGTGACTACTCCCCCCTGGACTAACAATGACGTGCACACACAAGGGAGGCTAAGGGGCCCTCTACACAAAGGCACCAAGAGCAAGGCGGCCAATCAGCGATAGCACCATATGAATTAGTCGCAGACTGGCAGAGCTGTCCTGCCAAACTGTGCCTCCTCCTGAACCAGGAAAAATAAAATTGGTTATCATAGCATATATAAACGTAGGGTGGAAGCGAGGGGTTTTGTGCAGCCAAAGAGGTTCAGTAGCCTCTGTGGTAGGAACAGGGACAGGCTGGGCTGAGGAGCAGGGGGGTGTCTGCCCTCCTGGGCCTGTCTTAAAGTGGGCTACCATGGGCTGGGTCACTGGGCCAGGCTTCCACTGGGTAGGAATATAGAGGACAGAATCCGGCACCTTCCAGTAACACTATTGGTTGGAGATATTAACAACTTAACCCTTAGTAGGTAAGTGCCTGCCTCATGAACGAGCATATGAGTTTAAGTTCATTTGGCATTATGTGCCTCACTCATCATATACACTACGGGTACGATTCATTAGGGCACGCATTCTGAGCGCAACTTGGGTCCCCTATTCTACAAACACATTTATAAGCTGCACACTCCCGAATTCATCACGGAAGGGATTTCAAGATATGTAGCAATATGAATTTGTTTGTAAGCCGCTACATCACCTAAACATGATGTGGCGCACTCCTGCATCCGATTTCAGAATCAAGCCAATTCTGGGTGCGTGGCACACATACGTGAGAGCAGGCTATGCATTGGTCTTAATAAATAGTTTGCATTGAGTTTACTTTGCAAGAGAGTTCTCAGGTAAATACAACATTATTTACATTATTGAAGGATTTGGTTTTACAGTATGTATATATATATATATATATATATATAATGTTGTATTTACCTGAGAACTCTCTTACAAAGTAATCTCAAAGCTATTTACTGTAAATTAACTCAACACAACAAAACTCAACTCAACATCGATTTATTTCGATGTATAATAAGTTTTAGCAATATATATTTTAAATAATATAAATAATGTATTTATCCCTTACTTTACAGGGGAGCTGATTTTGCATCATCTACCAGGGTTTTGGTTTTATTTGAATTATACAATGTATTACAGATGACAGACCCTTCATGTAGGTGACCAATAATGTGTGTGTCATTTATGGCATCAAAAATGATGTTTACACTTGTGTCTGTGTTGTACTTACTTTGGGGCACTATGGCCTTGCAGCCATGGAGTATGCTTGTGCTTGTAGTACTAGTGCCACTTAATGCCACCCTGGTCATCCTGGGACCTGTAGTGCACCAGGGACATGTATTATTATTACCCCACACAGGTGTGGGTACCCCTACAGAGGTGGGAGGGGGGGTGAAGGGCCACATCTCCCTAGGGAATGCACCCACTACTGAATACTCTGGGATTGGTTGCCACTATGGCAGGGGGATCCTATGCAAAACCTAGTGCTGGTAATAGTGAAATCGGGGTCAACCTACGCTGTTTGGCCCAACATTTTCTCTAGTTCTGGTGTAGGCTGGCAGCAATACAGTTGGTTCAGCTGTTTTGAGGGTACACCATTTTTTGGGGTTGTTTTACTTTGTCTGTAAAAATATAATAATTGTTGGCAATATTGTGACTGGATCACATATGATGATACTGGCTTTGAGCCCATAATGTGTAAGGAAAGGAAAGAATTAAATTGCTTGTTACAGTAATAGGGGATGATGTTTTATTGTTTATATCCTGCTAACCTCAGCACAAATTTCAGTACATGAATGAAGGACATCCTTTCCGTGACTCCCACTGTCTTCTGGAATGATCCAGTGGCGCAAAAGTGCAATACCGCCGACAGTTTGGTCAATGGTGGTACTGCTGTCGGGATGTTGCACATTGGCTCTAGGTCACTGTGCACAATGTGCAGGGTGTCCATGATGACATGAGGAGTGAGTCAATAGCGACGGACCACCTCAGCATCTGATATCTCAAACACGTGGCCGGAAGATACGCTCCCTGGGCTAGCGACATTGGACCAGTTGCTGGTTTTGGAGGGGTGGACACCTGTCGTATTCCTGTTGAGCTGCCACCTTCCACTGGTAAAGAATTTCTTCTACATCACAGAATGGCTATATGTGAGAAAGATGGATGAAGGCAAAAGAATAAATTACCTCATGCCTTAAAAACTTAACATAATTACACCGACACCTGGCCTCATTAGGCTCATTATAGATCTGTTTGAGGGGGGCAGAACATACAAAAAAATTAATTTGGGAGAAGGAAAAAAAACAGAAAAACATCTTTCAACCAATTAACACAAATGATAGTAAAAACAGTCACTACAATATGGAGTTCATGAGACAAACATACCTCGCAGAAAAGGAAGGAGGAGTAGAAATGAAAGATGGACCCAACAAACAAAAATAGTCTGCTCTGTTTGAGGGGGGGGGAGATCAAATAAAAAACATTAATCTGGGAAAGGAAAAAAAAAAAGCATCTTTAAAAAAATAAGTGATAGGAATAAACATCAATGTTAAAATATAGACATATAATAGATACACAGACAAGCCGATACATATACACCAAAAATAATCAGAATGCCAATGTACTGAAGCATGTGAAAAACTATTCAACAGGTACATAACATTTTAAAACAGAGAAGCATTGTTAATGTGGCACATAAATGTATGAATACAGTTTGTCCAAAAAAATAAAAAAAGAGCATGCAGTGCTTAAGACATAAAAAAAAATACCTCTTATATAAAAAATAACAGTTACGTACATACAAACCACTATAAACTCCCACAAGGTTAAGTGTACACCATTAAGGTCCTTTATAATGGTGTGTAATGAGAGAAGTGTATGCAGGTGTATGGTCGGCTCTGATATCAGATAAAGAGAGTGTCCAGCTCTGTTTATCCAGCGCTGTCAACAGCGGCGTGGTTTTAGACCAGACGTCAAGCTGGTGAAAGCTTTAAGCATGATGCTAAGTAAATTTATATGTGCGTCAGAGTATGAATCGGACATATTTGCAGGTAAACGCCTACTTTAAGTATTTCTTAGGGGTGTCTGCTCATCACCCGCCCCTTTTCTCTCCCGAAGTTTAGACTGTCACTCTCTCCTCATACTAACGCTATAATCCCTAGGTCTTCAAGACACTGTCCTATTCTGGTTCTCATCCTACCTATCATCATCATCATCATCATCATTTATTTATATAGCGCCAACATATTCTGTAGCGCTTTACCATTGGAGACAAACATAGTAAACTAATTAACAAACTGGGTAAAACAGACAAAGAGGTGAGAAGACCCTGCTCGCAATCTTACAACACCTATGTAATCTTTTATCAGTGTAATCTGTTTCAGTGTTAATTTCCCTGGATCCACATCTAATCCGCTTCCTTTATCAGTTGGAGTAACACAAGGCTCAGTCCTAGGTCCTCTGCTATTCTCTATCTACACCACTTCTCTAGGAAAACTAATAAGCTCCTTTAAATTTCAGTATTATCTCTATGCGGATGATACACAAATCTATCTATCCTCTTCTGATCTTTCAACATCTGTGTCGTCTCACGTTAGTGACTGTCTTTCTGCCATTTCATCTTGGATGTCTTCTCTCCAACTCAAACTTAATCTTTTAAAACCCGAATTAATAATATTCCCACCCAAAAACAGAAGCTTCCTGTCTGACATTTCTATTTCTGTTGATAACATGACCATAAATCCCTCCCCGCAAGCTCGCTGCCTTGACTCACAACTATCCTTTGTTCCCCACATCAACTCTATATCTAAATCATGTTACATACATCTAAAGAACATTTCCAGAATACGCACATATCTCACACAAGACACTGCAAAAACCTTAATTAATGCACTCATCATCTCCCGCATTGACTAATGCAATTCCCTCCTTACTGGTCTTCCCAAAGTCAGACTTGAACCCCTACAATCTATTTTGCATGCAGCGGCTAGATTGATTTTCCTTGCAAAAAGTTCTTCCTCTGCTGAGCCACTCTGTCAGTCTCTACATTGGTTGCCTGTTTTTCAATGAATCCAATATAAAATTCTTCTCTAACATACAAGGCCATCAACAACATTGCATCTACATACATCTCCTCACTTGTCTCGAAATATCTCCCTACTCGACACCTCTGTTCTGCACAAGATCTGCGTCTCTCTTCCACTCTCATCACATCCTCCCATTCTCGGTTACAGGACTTTTTTTGGGCTGCATCCAATTTGTGGAATTCCCTCGTTCTCTGAAAACCCACCTCTTCAGACAAGGTTATGATATTCCTCAACCACCATCTTAATCTCCCTAGGCTACCCTATTACCATACTCTACACAGCTAACACAAGACAACAACCTTCTGACCAACATTGCAACACACACAGCCCACTCAATACTTTTACCTTTGCATTCTATCTGGTCCAATGTGCAATATGATGTAGCACATGCCCTTGTGTTTCAAACTCCCATTGTCCCATAGATTGTAAGCTTGCGCGCAGGGTTCTCTTACCTCTCTGTCTGTATATATTACCCAGTATTGTTTCGTTAATGACTGTTCCCAGTCGTAAAGCGCTACAGAAATTGCTGGCACCATATAAATGTTGATGATGATTGTCTTAAGTGGTCCTTGCGCTCGCTTTCACACCAAGATTTTTTTCTGTACCCCGCTGTATTTCCCTGCTCTGGGCATGTGCAGTGATTTTGTGTACAATACGCACAAAATCGGCAGATACTCGCCTTAATGAATCAGATCCTACATGACCAAATGTATGTGGACACACAATTCTCACATCCATCTGCTAAACAAAGGGAAACACCAGAAAAGAGGTATAATATTCACAAGTTGAAACTTGCTGATAGGGCTAGATGGATAAAAGTATATGTGGGTGTGCTTAGCCTGAGGCAGCAGCTGAGCAGGGATTGCATCCTTCTCATCCCTTATACGATTTACCATAAACATTTGCATGTGAGCTGTGTGCCCTTTAAAAGACAACTGTAGTTATTTATAAGTATTATTAGCTCCACCTGCATATTAAATACCTCTTATTTCGACTTTTCCATCAAAAAAATGTAATTATTTTTAATTATTTCCCTTAATTTTACTGCCCTCCCCCCACAACATGCTGCTTGAGATAGCTGCCTCAGGTTGTCGTTATCACATGATAGACATGCCCCAGAAAAATGATAAAACCCATTGGAATAAGAGGAAGTGGTTCAATCCACATAACAAGAAAGCTGCACAATAAATTGACCAGAAAAGAACACCTGAATTAAAGTCTGCATTTAAACTGAAACAAACACTTGTATAAAATATACATAAGCCAACTGAAAGGTGCCTCTGATAGGTTGTTGCAAACATATAATGATAGCAATCTTTTCATAGGACTGCATTTCACCTGCTTCTCTCTGTAATTAGTGGAAACCTTCCCTAGTGTGCATACATTTAAAATGTACCCAAGGCCAGCGGAACATGATAAGTCCAATAAGAATGGGAGAAGGGCGCCATGCTATGGAACGCCCCACCTACTCAACATTTTGTTCTGCCTTCTGAGTCTCCCACTCAGCTTTTCACACAGCAGGGATATCAGGGCAAGCGTGGGGGTACAGGGCAGTGGTACGTGTCCAGTGACACCTCTCCCGCTGCTGCCGTGGTTTCACATGTGCCAACTACGTGCAGGGGGGAAGCCAAAAAACACAGCACTGACCTGAATGTAATAGTACACAATAGAAGGGGCCATTTTGTGGGCTAATCCAATGTTCACCCCATCAGTTCACTGGAAACTAGTGATATCACAGAGGCATGAGGCACAAAATGTCTCAGTACCTTGTAAATGGATAGGCTGTACCTGACTTTACAAGACACAAAAACATACGCAATAGCATTCTTTACAGCTAATTAATGGCAAAGCAAACCCATGTATTGTTTTTCTATCCAGTGTAGACTTGTTGGAAAGGGCTCGGCAGATAAGAAAGCAAAGTTAGAAAATGTGGATAACTTGCCCAAACATTAAAGACACACTAACCCAATTTTTTTTAAAAGCTTTCCAATATGATTTATTTAACAGAGGAATAGAGAAATATATTTCTTTAGGGTTCAGCACTTTCCATGACCTTTCCAGGCACAAAAATTACTCTTCATATCTGACCTTTTCCTATGTGTGTATGTGGTATCAATGACCTTATGTACCACTCACCTTCCATACTGCAGCTTGTTGTATTTTACTTTCTTATCAGACATTTGTTTAGAGGGGAGGAGGATGAGAGACAAATTAAACAGACACCTATTTAATTGTTCATTCAGCTAATTTTAAGATGCTCACCCAGTTCCGAGTCCTCAGTTCCAGTACTCAGTACCCAGTCCTTAGTTCCCAGTCCTCAGTTCCCAGTCCCCAGTTCCCAGTCCTCAGTACCCAGTCCTCAGTTCCCAGTCCTCAGTCCCCAGTTCCCAGTCCTCAGTACCCAGTCCTCAGTTCCCAGTCCCCAGTTCCCAGTCGTCAGTTCCCAGTTCTTCCCACAAAATGACTCTGCATCCAGCTATGTTCATACTTATGGTGGAAAGAGTGAGAAATCCCTTCAAAGTCCAATCCAAAGCTGTAAATTCAAATTTTAGCACCTGGGGTCAGAAACAAAAATGCCTCCACTCTAGCCCACAATTTTAACCAAATTAACCTAAACAAATCATAAACTGCTCCCCCCCTTCAGCGTTGCACCCTGGGCGGTCGCTCCTTTCGCACAGCCCTAGTTATGGCCCTGGTCCAATCTGTTAACACTTTAGGACCACCCCCTTTGTTCATTTAAACATTTTTCTCCTAAAATACTGCTAGGTATGTTCTGTTTTTATTACAACTAATGCAGTTTTCCACAAAAATGTACAATTCCATTGAAAATATAGGACGAAACACAATGTCAGCTATCTCAAGGGCACCAGAAGAAGTCCTTTTCCGGGAGAAAAACGCTGTGCTTGTTCTAATGACGAAGGCAACTCCCCCCTAAATATGTATTCTCAGCCTCCTTATCTCATTTAATTCTTGTACTGTAAGATTAAATCTCATTTATGCATAGTGTTGCAAACTTAGGTGCTGCACTCATCATAAACGTTCCTGATCCGCCCAATTCCTCTGTCTAGAGAGTGCAAGGTTTTGTAACGCCAAAGATACAGCGATCTTGGCATGCCAATCCATGCACTTTACCTTAAACACGGGTGCCTTTGTGCAAAATTAGGCATGTAGCGTCACAAAACAGCATTTTATCAATGAACCTTAAAGTCTAATTTTACCATTATGAAGATACTTATAAAATAAGAGCTTACACTGACACTTCCATCTTTTTGATTCTCTTTTCTTCTGAACACTACTACGTAAATAACGAATTACAATTCTTTTGTTTGCTTATGTTTTTATATTTACTGTCATTTTAAGATGCGTGCTATACAATGGTTCTTTATATTCACATGCCAGCATTGATTCTGCTTTGACATGTGTTTTTCCATAGACTATTATTTATGATTTTATAATTTAACTAAAGTAGATTTTTTTTTTAGAATTTTATACGTGCCAATGGAGTGTTCTTATGTAGAGTGGACGTTTTTTTTTAAATGTTGTTGGTTGCAAGTTGGCATTAGAGGTGAAAAAAGATCTGACATGTTTTATCTTGATTTCAGGCTTTAAATCATAAACACCTGCAATTTCAATAAGAACTGGTTATATAAATTGTAGCTATCTAGCATAGGGGAAAAAATTTACTTACTTAAACCATAATGCCTAAATTTTATATTTCTATTAATCGAGATCAATTTTCACCTAAATAATAATATATCCATACCTCACAGGCTGTGGAATTATAAAAGCCCCCCCCCCCCCCCTAAAAAAAACTCTACATGGAGCTGCCTCTTTTGGCTCTGGTGAGCAAAGCAGTAGATAGAGAGATTTTCACCCTACCTGGAAATAAATCTCAAGGCCTGGAATGTTTACTTGTTAGACTGGGAATTTTTATTTGTGAGTCACATATTCACATAGCCCCCACACTCCCCAAAAAATATATTGATAAACCATAAAATAATAAATATTAAGAAACTCAGTTATCAGTCAATAAATTAGTTATTAAATTAGTCAATGTTTCTACTTAGTTGAACCATCAGTCTTTTTGGATAAATCTATATTAACTTTTCTCAATTTTGAGCTACTCCAGTGTTGCTCTTGCAGTGACCTTTGGATCATTGTTCTATTGAAAGATGCTTCCTCCCCAGCTTTAGCATTTTGGCAGAGGGTAGCAGGTCTTTATCCAGGATCTGCAATGTTAAACATTCATCTTCCCATCAATCCTGACAAGATTGACGACGGGACACTGAAAAGTACCATGATGCTAGCGCTGCCATACTTCATGGAGGAGATGGTGTTTCCAGATGTTGATTTTATGTATTAATTACCCCTGTTCTCCATGAATGTATTAACTACAGCCAAGGCCGTAATGAGGGCGATGTGACCGGTGAAGCAGCCCAAGGTGCAAGGCCTGGAGACATTGTTATACTTCCTGGTGGAAGTGAATGAGCCGCGCCATCGTTTTCCTCTATTTCCCCACTCCCTACTCATGTGACAGCCTATCCTGTGTTGTCTGTGTATGTGGCAGCCTCTTAGTTTCCACCCTCCATCTCCATGTGATGCTCCATTTTCTGTCTCTCCCCTGCGTGTGACAACCAGTCTCTCCCCCTTCCTCCCCTCTGTGAGTGAAAGCCTCTCTCCCTTTTCCTCCAATCATCATGTAGCAGCTTCCATCTTCGTCCAATAAGTGTATGATAGCCTCCCCCTTTTTCTAATCAGCCTGTGACAGCTTCCATCTTAGTTTAATCAGTGTATGATAGCCTCCCCTTCTTCCAATCAGCCTGTGACAGCCCTCCCTCCACCCACAGAGTCTGTGACAACTATCCCTGCTTCCACACAGCCTGTGTCAGCCTTTCTCCCACCGCACAGCCTGTGAGAGCTCTTCCTCTGTTCCCTCAGCCTGTGATAGCCCCCCACCTCACCCCACCCACAGCCTGTGCCAGCCCACCATCCCACCCTATCCCACAGCATGTGCCAGACCACCACCCCACCCCACCCCACCCACAGCCTGTGCCAGCCCACCATCCCACCCTATCCCACAGCCTGTGCCAGCCCACCACCCCACCCCACCCACAGCCTATGCCAGCCCACCACCCCACCCTATCCCACAGCCTGTGCCAGCCCACCACCCCACCCCACAGCCTGTGCCAGCCCACCACCCCACCCCACAGCCTGTGCCAGCCCACCATCCCACCCTATCCCACAGCCTGTGCCAGCCCACCCCACAGCCTGTGCAAGCCCACCACCCCACCCCACAGCCTGTACCAGCCCACCACCCCACCCCACCCACAGCCTGTGCCAGCCCACCACCCCACCCTATCCCACAGCCTGTGCCAGCCCACCACCACACCCTATCCCACAGCCTGTGCCAGCCCACCACCCGACCCTATCCCACAGCCTATGCCAGCCCCCTACCCCACCCCACAGCCTGTGCCAGCCCCCTACCCCACCCCACCCCACAGCCTGTGCCAGCCCCCCACCCCAACCCACAGCCTGTGCCAGCCCCCTACCCCACCCCACAGCCTGTGCCAGCCCCCTACCCCACCCCATCCCACAGCCTGTGCCAGCCCCCCACCCCACAGCTTGTGACAGCTTCCCACCCCAGTCCACAGCCTTTGACAGCCTGCTCCCCCTAAACCACTATTAATTTAATGGTGGGTAAGGGCTATTCATTTATTGTTGTCGGGCTATTCATCAAATAGTGTGGTGATGGGGGCTAATTAATGGTGGCAATAGGACTATTAATTTAGTGCTACAATGATTTGGAAGACATTAATTGAATGTGGGTCTAAGTTGTCCTAGAAGTAGGGCTATTTATTTAATCTAATTGCTATTAATTTAATGTCTGGCTGGTTGGGGGGGGGGGATAGGCCGATTTATAAAATGTGAATGCTATTGATTTAATTTTAGGGCTGGTTAGGGGAAGTGTGGCCTATTGTTTAAACTGGGCTTTAGACATCAGCAGCAGCGCCAGGTAGTCAAAGATGGAGAAACATGTAGGAGAGCCCAGCACTGGGTTGGAGAATGGCCTCACCCTTGTTAAGAGCTAGGTGCTGTCACAGGGAGGCAGGATTTACTCACACCAAGATATGGGGTTAGTGTCCTCTTTAGCCCAGAGCACTAAAATGTCTAGTTACGGCTCATTCTTTGCAATATATTTAAGGACAATGTGCACCAATTCCTGTCCAAACAAACCTATTATGACTCACCACTGACAACGGCCCAATTAGATAAAGAGCGATACTGCTATTGGGCTGATGTGGAAGCCAATCTGATTGACACAATATTGACTGTTTATGGTTAATTTTGCATCAAACAATACAATATACTTTTATATTGGTGAGGTAAATAACTATGTCCAACCCTTTTCTTTTTAGAAGTCAGTTTGAAGAGATCACACAATTTTCATATATTCTGAATAGATGTATTTTAGTGATAGCTGGACAGATTTGTACCAGATACCAGAAAAACTATGCTGTGTAAACTACATTGTAAAAGTGCACTAGTCTCCATTATACTTGCCCACTCTGATGGAATGTCCAGGAGTCTCCCAAATTCTGGGTACCTCTCCCTAAATCACAGGAGTGCAGGCTACCCTCCTGCATCATCCTGACTACTTCCTAGCAAAGTGGGCGGAACTAGGGCCAAAATTATGCAATTTGCAATGTTACCCCCAACCAGCCCCCCGTACTTTCCACTTGAGCATTGTCTTATAGTATTAAAAACAACATACTTATCATGTGAAAGCCATCACTGGTGCTGTCATTGTCAGTGGTGATTCCTTTGATGTATAGGGTGATGTGACAACAGAACACGTACTGTGGTGGTACAGTACTTGTTAAAGAAGGTTCCTTACTCAATGAGGAAGCCACAGTGATATGCTTGAGTATCAATACGTGCTTCATGAGTGAGAAGCATACCAGTGATTGATAATGCAAGTGGGGGAGGAACAGGGGAAATACCTCCTTCACTCCAGCACTCACGTATTTGAGTGCTGCCTAAATGTCACTGAATGGGGAAGCACCATAATAAACCATCACCACAAGTTTCCTCTTAGTTTCTAAGGGACCTATTTGTCATAGTTCATGTTAAAGAGACAAAAAGGGACCTTTTATACATACATACATATATATATATATATATATATATATATATATATATATATATATTTCTGGGGGGTGGGACAATAACCTTTTCATTTTAATGTCACCCCCACTAAAAATATACTATAATTTATTTAATCTATACATCATTTTTTCAGTTCTTTCCTTATATCAACATGACCATGAGATGAACTATACTTTTGGTGTAAAACTGTATGCCACTTGAGAAATTGTATATTCTCAGCAACTCTGTAGGGCTCTATGGGGATAGCGGTAGCCAGTTAAAATGGTGTCCCCACATTAGAATATGGGGCAATGGAGAAACAAGCCATTTCGCTGAAAAAGAAAAAAAAATTCACAGCAAAATTACTTACAAATAGGTCCATTTATGATGAGTTCAGGATTAGAGGTTCTGTGAGGGAGACATGCCTTGGTATGAGGACAGTATGAGTATGAGGACTGTAGTGCCATGGCAGCTCAAGTGGGATACGGGGCAGGAACATCCCAGAGTGTGAGATATTGGGCACAATATGTCACTAGGTCATTGGATGAGTGTAATGTTCTGCAGATCACTATTCATGACATTATGAGTGATACAAATCTATAGGTCAATTTGTTCAGTACCTGCAAGAAAACGAATCAGCTACACCATTTTCACTTCTTTTTTAATGCAGTATCAATGTGTGCATATGTATATACCCCTTCACATCTGTGTGTGTCTGGGAGCATAGACACATGCATATTGATGCAGATTTAATTGGCACACACTGACACATGAATATGTGAAACAGTCATATGAATATGCTAAATGACAGCAAAGGGAAATGAGTCTAAGCTCTCAATTTGCATATTTTACCAGGAGACTTTTTAACAAAACGCAAAGCTTAACATTTTTTTTTTTATTGAAATAAAAGGCTGTGGTGTAAAGATTCAACACTTTAATGCTGAGCTCCAGGGCAACATAATGTAAATGGTAGGTAAATGCATGAAATAATTCTGTACTGGACATGGTATAGCTTGCAGAACATCCATAAAGAACCAATGTTTTCGTTAGCTGTTCGGAATCAGGCCGAACTAGAGCAGTTGGCTGCCAAGTGTCTGCTACAGGGCCTGGGGACACAGAGTCATAGGGTCTGAGTCATTAAGGAGAGTAAAGCATAAAAAAAGAGTAACTTTGCACCTACGCAAAACCATGTTGCATTGGAGGGGAAGCTAAATTTAAAATGTGAGGACAGATATATAGTTGAGGTAGGGCATGTCCTAGATCAAATCATCATCATCATCATCATTTATTTATATAGCGCCAACATATTCCGTAGCGCTTTACAATTGGGGACAAACGTAATAAACTAATAAACAAACTGGGTAAAACAGACAAAGAGGTGAGAAGGCCCTGCTCGCAAGCTTACAATCTATGGGAGGGCATGTCCTAGATCAAATTTATATTTCAGTGTAAAAATAAAGCTATCAAGTATTTGTGTGCTAGATGAAAAAACAGCCAGTATTTAACTTATGTGAAAAATAATAAACTAATTTGAACCCCTTGCATTGTAACATGGTTTGGTTTTATCTTTAGTGAGAGGGAGATCTTTAGTGTATTTTACCTTAATTGTATTTGCACTAATTTATCTCCATCTTATTTGTTCTTTAGTGAGAGGGAGATCTTTAGTGTATTTTACCTTAATTGTTTTCACACTTTAATTATTAATTATTATTAATTTTTATTTATAAGGCGCCACAAGGCGTCCGCAGCGCCGTACAGAGACAAACAAATTACAATACAATGGGAGACAGCACAGTACAGTAAACAGTAAGACCAGCAACTCAGTAAGCTCAATGCACAGCTAGATAGGGGGGAAGGGGGAGGGAGGATCTGCAAACGACGGGGCCCAAGAAGGAGGGCACGGAAGACAGGGAGACCCCCCAGGGGGGAGGAGGGAGCGAGAGTGGACGTGGGGTGGAGGACCCTCGAGGAGGAGGGCTAAGTAGCTGGAGAGCAGAGTTAGAAGTGGTGGAAACAGGAGGAGAGATGGCCCTGCTCAGAGGAGCGTACAATCTAAGGGGAGGGGTGGACAGACAGAGAGACGCAGGGAAGAGAGGGAGAGCAGGGGGACGGAGGCAGAAGATAAGGTAGGAAGTTAAGTGGGAGACAGAAAGGCTTTAAGAAAAAGGTGGGTTTTTAGGGCCCGTTTGAAACTGGACAGATTAGGGGAAGTTCTGATGGAGGGAGGGAACTTATTCCAGTGGAGGGGGCAGCGCGGGCGAAGTCTTGGATACGCGCGTGGGAGGAGGTTATAAGGGGGGAAGAGAGGCGATGGTCAGAAGCAGAACGGAGAGGGCTGGATGGAGCATGAATAGAGAGGAGGGTGGAGATGTAGGGCGCAGTGGAGTTGGCGAGGGCCTTGTAGGTGAGTGTGAGGAGCTTAAAGAGGATTCTGAAGGGAATGGAGCCAGTGAAGGGCTAGGTAGAGGGGGGAGACAGAAGAGGAGCGGCGAGAAAGGAAAATAAGCCTACCTGCAGCGTTAAGAACAGATCGAAGGGGATCGAGATGAGAGTGGGGGAGGTCAGTGAGGAGCAGGTTGCAGTAGTCTAGGCGGGAGATGATGAGAGAGTGGATAAGGCATTTGGTGGCATCTTGGGAGAGGAAGGGCCGGATGCGAGCGATGTTACGCAGCTGGAAGCGGCAGGATTTAGCAACAGAGATGATGTGGGGGCCAAAGGAGAGAGAGGAATCGAGGATGACACCAAGGCAACAAATTTGGGGAACAGGAGAGATAGAGGTGTTGTCGACAGTGATGGAGAGGTCAGAAGGGATGAAGTAAGAGAGGAGGAAAACCTATGAGCTCAGTTTTGGCAAGGTTAAGTTTGAGGAATCGAGAGGACAACCAGGAGGAGATGGCAGAGAGGCAGGCGGACACCCTAGAGAGGAGGGAGGGAGAGAGATCAGGAGAGGAGAGGTATAGTTGAGTGTCGTCAGCGTAAAGGTGGTAGCTGAAGCCGAAGGAGCTGATGAGATTACCCAGGGAGGAGGTGTATAGAGAGAAGAATAAGGGTCCCAGAACAGAGCCCTGAGGGACCCCGACTGGAAGGGTGGACGGGTGGGAGAGAGACCCAGAGGTGGTGACAGAGAAGTATCGGTGAGTAAGGTAAGAGGTGAACCAGGACAGGACTGGGCCGGAGAGGCCGAAAGACTGGAGGGTGTGAAGGAGGAGGGGGTGGTCAACGGTGTCGAAGGCTGCAGAGAGGTCAAGGAGGATGAGAAGGGAGAAGTGGCCCCTGGCTTTAGCAGAGAGGAGGTCATTGGTGACTTTTGCCAGGGCAGTTTCAGTGGAGTGGAGGGGGCGGAAACCAGACTGGAGAGGATCGAGGAGGGAGTATTCAGAAAGGTAGGAGGTGAGACGGCTGCAGACGAGCCTCTCGAGAATTTTGGAGGCAAAAGGGAGAAGAGATATGGGGCGATAGTTCGAGAGAGAAGTGGGGTCGTGATTAGGTTTCTTAAGAATGGGGGATACGAGAGCATGTTTGAAGGAGGAAGGGAAGATGCCAGTGGAGAGGGAGAGATTAAAGAGGTGAGCGAGGTGGGAGCAGGTGGTGGGGGAAAGGGAGCGAAGAAGGTGGGAGGGGATGGCATCCAGGGGACAGGCAGGGCAGGATTAACCCGAGGTCTAACTGCGCTATAGCCCAGGGGCCTCAGGCATCCAGGGGCCCTTCAAAGTCCTCAGCAGCATTATTGATCGTTCCGGGGGCGGGGGCGCCCCCAGCCTGTTCAATGCTACTGAGCACTGTCACTGTAGTCCTCCGTCCCCGGCGCTCAGTAATCTACTTACTGAGGAGATCTCGCGAGTGAACTCTCAAGAGATTTCCTCAGTAAGGAGCTTACAGCGCGCCGGGGACGGAGGACTACAGTGACAGGTAAGCGCTTGGGGGGGGGCCCTCACGGGGTACGGGGGGCGGCGGGTGGCTCACATTGGGGGCCTCACGGGGGAATGGAGGCGCCCTTAGCCCAGGGGCCTCCATTCCCTTAATCCGGCCCTGGGGACAGGTAGTGGGGGGGGGAGGATGAAATGAGAGAGTGGACTTCCTCGCCGGTGGTGGGACGGAAGGAGTGGAGGGGAAGGTGGTTGGGGGGAGGACGGAAGAGTGGGAGGGGTGGAAGAGAGAGTGGAGGAGGAGATTTCAAGTCGGAAAGCCGCGATTTTAGAGGAGAAGGAGGCAAAATCGGAGGCAGCCAGGGAGGGGGGGAGGGGGCCAGGAGAGTGCTGAAGGTGGCGAAGAGGCGGCGGGGGTTAGAGGACTGGGAAGAGATGAGGGATTTAAAGAAAGATTGTTTAACGAGTGAGAGGGCAGAGCTGTAGGATGAAAGGATGAATTTAAAGTGGAGGAAGTCAGCCAGGGAGCGGGATTTTCTCCAGTGATGTTTGGCGGTACGGGAGCATTTTTGGAGGAAGCGGGTAAATTTGGAGTGCCAGGGTTGGGGTTTGGAGCAGCGGGGGTGGACGGAGTGGGCAGGGGCGACCGCGTCCAGAGCGGAGGTGAGGGTGTGATTGTAGAGGGAGACCGCCTGGTTGGGGCAGGCCTGGGAGGAAAGGGGAGAAAGGAGGGTATCTTAGAGAGGAGGACAGAGAGGCAGGATCAAGAGCGTCGAGGTTGCGTATGGACAGTGTAGGTTTGGGCAGGGGGAGGGGAGCAGGAGTAAAGGAGAGAGAGAAGGAGAGGAGATGGTGGTCGGATAGAGGAAAGGGAGAGATGGAGAAGTCGGAGAGACTACATAGGTAGCAGAAAACAAGATCAAGGGAGTGACCAAGGCAGTGGGTAGAGGAGGAGGTCCATTGGGTGAGACCAAGGGAGGAAGAGAGGGTGAGCAGTTTGCTGGAAGCAGGGTAGGTGGGGTTGTCGATGGGGATGTTAAAGTCACTGAGAATGATCGAGGGGAGATCAGAGGAGAGGTGGTGAGGAAGCCAGCTAGCAAAGTTGTCAAGGAAGAGGGAGGTGGGGCCAGGGGGGCAGTAGATGACAGTGAGGCGGAGGTGGATGGGGTAGAAGAGGCGGATGGAGTGAGCTTCAAAGGTGGAGATGGAGAGGGAGGGTTCAGGGGAAATGACACGAAAAGTACAGATGGAGGAGAGGAGGATTCCAACTCCACTGCCTGGGCGGGCACCAGGCCTGGCGGAGTGGGTGAAGGAGAGGCCACCATAGGAGAGGGCAGTGGGGAAAGTAGTATCAGAATCGGAGAGCCAGGTTTCAGTAACGGCAAGAAGGTTAAAGGAGTTGGATAGAAAGAGGTCGTGGATAGCAGTCAGCTTGTTGCTTGTTCACTTTAATTAATTTATCTTCATTTTATTTTCTCTTTACGGCACTTTAAATTGTGTTTGCCACTTTCTTTTGTTCCTGCTCCACTTAATTGTTCTCTGCAGTCCTTCCTTTGTTCTTGTCTTACTCTGCTTTGTCAGCCCATATCTAACTTGACCACTCTGGCCCACTTCTGGCCCCCATTGCTGCCCTCACCTCAGCGCTAGTTGCCCTTACCCACTTCTTGCCCCTTCTCTCATTCCCAGTCCCCCCCCTGTCTCCCACCATGTCGCCCCGCTCCTTTCCTATACCCATCCTCTCCCCTAGCCCCTTTCTCTCGCCCAACTCTCACTGCCCCACCCCTCACCCTCCTCGCTCCATCAACCCTGATAATCTCATCCGCATCTCCCCTCTTCCCTCCCTCACTTTCTCTTGTGCCCTCTGGAACTCCAGGTTCATCTGCAACAAACTTTCCTCCATCCATGACCTCTTCATCTCTAACTCTCTTAATCTACTTGCCATCACTGAAACCTGGCTTACTTCTTCTGACACCGTTTTACCCGCCGCTCTCTCCTACGGGGGCCTCTCCTTCACCCACTCCACCAGACCAGACGAGCGTCCAGGAGGCGGAGTGGGCCTCCTCCTATCCCCTAACTGAACTTTTTGTGTCATTCCTACTGTACCTTCCCTCTCCTTCTCCTCCTTTGAAGTACACTCCATCCGTCTCTTCTCCCCCATCCACCTCCGTGTCTCCGTCACCTACCGTCCCCCAGGCCCCTCCTCCCTTTTCCTTGACAACTTCGCTGCCTGGCTCCCCCACTACCTTTCCTCTGACCTTCCCTCCATCATACTTGGTGACTTTAATATCCCTATTGACAACTGTTCTCACCACGCCACCATTAAACTTCTCGCCCTTTCCTCCTCCCTAGGCCTTACTCAGTGGATACCAAATAAAAAAATAATAAAACAGCGCTGAAAAATGATTCCAGAGTAGTGAATCTCCCTCGATATTTTATCTGAGTGATGAGTTAAATATTTATCCAGGGCAATATGGAATAAAATACAACGTTTTAATACACAGTAAAAAATCACATTCTTCAGTATCAAAAAGGTATATACAACTTCAGAAATGAACAGTGGAGAGATTGATTGAATATATTGAATGTATTTTTTAGGTATTTATCCTAATATCCAGGGCAATAGATAACGATGCAGAATTCCCTCATGAGGTATTTATTTATTTATTTATTATTTATTTTGTATTATTTCTTTGGGATATATATGGGCATGTTGTATTTATATATATATTGTTTATTTGTATTTTTTAAGGTTTTTTTTTTTATTTTAAAAATAAAGAAAAAGAATAAACCTGATACACATTTTTAATAGAAAGAAATGAGAAGATAAAAACTCTATATAAATATAAAATACAAAATACAAAAAATACAAAATACAAACAACAAAAAAGAATAGAGATTACTCCTTCATTATACTCACCGAAGGGGAGTGCTACCATTAAGCCTAATTAGGCAATGAATGTGTGATATCCAATGAGATCGGAAGCAGAGATGCATTTAAGGAATCAGAGGTATGGAAGTTTAAGAGGCTTGAGAAAGTCCACAGGTGGTGGACGAAACGCGTTGCCTACAATTTATCTGATTCTACACCTATTTACTGTCTTCCGAACGGAATAGACTATCTACAACAGGTACTCTTTTCAGCCGGTTTTCTGCTACACGGAATCTATACAGGTGCGCACCTGCAACATCAATAGGAGCTCATTACAACCAATCGTGAATCGGAGAGCCAGCGTGAGATTGTGGTCTGTGTGGAGTGACACCGGAGAGACTGTGAGTGCATATTTTGCTATTTTTTCCCTGATCCATCTCAATTCCTGGCAAATCTCCGTGGCTTCAGTAGTTTTCTTTGTTTGGATGGCTACGTGTATACCTCATTAGACACAAAGTGTCAGTTCTCTGGAGGATAGATATCGGAGGAACTGCGGGGGGTTTCTCCTGCCATATTACACACTTGACTGAACCTCTAGTAATATCCAGTAAGCTCCGTTCATTACATTTGCTTTATCTACGGCTACCAAATGTATTCTATCTGGAACGTTATCTGTCTTATGGAGGAGTTAATATACTAGTCCCAAATGTCTACAGTAGAATTAGGATATTCGAAACACTTTTCTCCGGAAATGGGAACTAGCTAAGATTTGTATATGCCATACAAATTCAAAGAGATTTATGTTACATCTATAACTGACCATCACGGTTCTCACTAGTGGTCAATTGTTAATATGATTAATGGTCTGTACATCCTATACTAGTTCTATTGGCGTTGCACTTGGTGTAACGATTAATGGTTTCCAATTAATGTATACATCTCTCCACTGTTCATTTCTGAAGTTGTATATACCTTTTTGATACTGAAGAATGTGATTTTTTACTGTGTTTTAAAACGTTGTATTGTATTCCATATTGCCCTGGATAAATATTTAACTCATCACTCAGATAAAATATCGAGGGAGATTCACTACTCTGGAATCATTTTTCAGCGCTGTTTTATTATTTTTTTATTTGGTATCTTCTGTTTTGGGATGTGACACCATCCTTATACAGCTGCGTTATCTGATTCCATTGAGTGTTTTTCAATAAATAAAATTTTCTTAGCGCCAGGTGACTGTTTTGTTGGTTCTTACTCAGTGGACCTCTTCCCCCACCCACTGTCTTGGTCACTCCCTTGACCTTGTCTTCTCTCATCTCTGTGCTCTCTCTGACTTCTCCAACTCTCCCTTCCCACTATCTGACCACCACCTCCTCTCCTACACTCTGTCCTCCTCCCCTGCTCCTGCCTCGCCCAAAGCCACCCTCAGTAGACATAACCTGGATGCTATTGACCCCACCTCCTTCTCCTCCTCTCTCGAAACTCTCCTTTCACCCCTTCCCTCCCTGATCTGTCCCGACCAGGCCTTGTCTCTCTACAATCACTTCCTCACCACTGCCCTGGATGCTGTTGCCCCGGCCTCTTCTATCCGCCGACGGCGCATTATTCCCCAACCCTGGCACTCAAAACTCACCCGCTTCCTCCAAAGATGCTCTCGCACTGCTGAACGCCTCTGGAGGAAATCTCGCTCCCTGGCTGACTTCCTCCACTTTAAATTCATTCTCTCTTCTTTCTCCTCTGCCCTCTCCCTCGCTAAACAATCCTTCTTTAAGTCCCTGATTTCTTCTCAGTCCTCCAATCCCTGCCGCCTCTTTGCCACCTTCAGCTCCCTCCTCTCCCCCGCCCCCCCCCTCTGTCCCACCTTCCCTCTCCGCTTCTGACTTCGCCACTTTCTTCTCTTCCAAGATTGAGGCTATCAGACTGAACATCTCCTCCTCTTCTCCAGCCACCCTCATCGCTTCACCTCCCCCCATCAACCAACTCTGGTGTTCCTTCAGCCCTACAACCGGTGAAGAAGTTTGCTCCCTTATTCTTTCCTCTCCAACCTCTACCTGCCCTCTCGATCCCATCCCCTCCCACCTCCTTCGCTCTCTCTATCCAACGGCCTGCTCTTACCTAGCGCACCTTTTCAACCTATCACTCTCCTCTGGTGTAGTACCCTCCTCTTTCAAACACACTATTATCTCTCCTATCCTCAAAAAACCCAATCTTGACCCCACCTCTCTTGCTAATTATCGCCCTATCTCTCTTCTCCCCTATGCCTCTAAATTACTTGAGCGGATTGTCTGCAGCCGCCTAACCAGGCATCTCACGGACAATTCCCTCCTCGACCCTCTCCAATCTGGCTACCGCCCCCTCCATTCTACCGAAACCGCCCTGGCCAAGGTTACTAATGATCTCCTATCAGCCAAATCCAAGGGTCACTTATCCGTACTCATCCTCCTTGACCTCTCTGCAGCCTTTGACACCATGGACCACCCCCTCCTGCTGCAAACTCTTCTCTCTCTCTGCCTCTCTGGTTCTGTTCATGCCTGGTTCGCCTCAAACCTCACTAATCGCCCCATCTCTGTATCCACGTCTGGTTCTTCCGCCTCCCCCTACCCTCTCCCCGTAAGAGTCCCGCAGGGCTCTGTTCTTGGCCCTCTACTCTTTTCCCTCTACACTTCTTCCCTTGGTGCTCTCATCTCCTCATTCGGTCTTCAGTATCACCTTTATGCTTACGACATTCAACTCTATATCTCCTCTCCTGATCTTTCCTCCACCCTCCTCGCTCGGGTATCAGACTGCCTCTCCGCCATCTCCTCCTGGATGTCCGAGCGCTTTCTCAAAATCAATATCTCTAAAACTGAACTCATTGTCTTTCCTCCGCCCAGACTCCTATCCCACCATGACCTCTCTATTGTCGTCAATAACACCACCATCTCCTCTGTCACCCAACTTCGCTGCCTGGGTGTCACCCTCGACTCCTCTCTCTCTCTTTTGCCCCCCACATTCACTCCCTTGCCCAAGCCTGTCGCTTCCAACTATCCAACATCGCCCGCATCCGTCCTTTTCTCTCTCAGGATGCCACCAAAACTATCATCCACGCACTCATCATCTCCCGCCTCGATTATTGTAACCTCCTCCTCACTGGCCTCCCCCACTCCCATCTCTGCCCCCTCCGCTCTATACTCAATGTGGCTGCAAGACTCATCTTCCTCTCACGCCGCTCCTCCTTTCCCCTACAGAATCCTTTTCAAACTCCTCACCATCACTTACAAGGCTCTACTGCCCCTTATATCTCTAACCTACTCTCCATTCACACTCCTGCCCACTCCCTGCGCTCGGCCAACGACCGCCGACTCTCCTCCACTCTTATCACCTCTTCCCACTCCAGGATCCAAGACTTTTCCCGTGCAGCCCCCCTTCTCTGGAACGACCTCCCTTGTTCCATACGTCTCTCTCCTACTCTGTGCTCCTTCAAACGTGCACTCAAAACTCACCTCTTCCTCAAAGCCTACCAACCATCTACTTAACCCCCATCTCCTCCCTTTTGCTCATCCTCCCTTCTCTCCTCTTGCCTCAACTGGCTCCTCTTGTGCCTGGTCTGTATACCCTCCCTTAGGATGTAAACTCGTATGAGCAGGGCTCCCTCCCCTCCTGTCTCCTTACCTGTTCTTCCGCTCCGTCTTTACTGTATATGACTGGCCGGAGTTTCTGAAGTATTGGTACTTTTTTTTCATTGTTCTGTATGGTTTCACCCTGTATAGTCTACTCTTAGTAATGTGTGCGGCGCTACGGATACCTTGAGGACCCTAAAAAATAAATGATAATAATAATAATAATAATAATAATAATGGTTTGACCCAGAGAACATTTACTACTTTTCTTGCCTTGCTTTCCTTAATGTCTCAGGCCCATAGGGCTTAATTGTTCCTAGATACGCCCCATGATGGCTTGTCTACAAATTACATTCATCTACTGCAGATTATTTAGTGATGTGGTTCTATAAAGCATAATTGCCTATTTTCTGCATCTCCCCCTTGGGAAATTCCTGCTGAGAGATCCAAAGGGCAAATGCCGGGGGTTGGGGGAGTGGGGTGGCGAATTGATTTGCATCATCAGATCCTTTGAATTGCGTCAAGGCCCAGCCCTATTTAGAATTGGAAGGTGGGATCCACAAAGGTGGTGTAATCTCTCAGGAGGATTTCCCAAAGTCTGAGAGTCTCCCGGAAATTCCTGTAGAATAGTCATGTATACTTTAAAGTTATTGCCTTGTATTTTTCCTTTTTTTTCATTTAATGAAGTTGAAAACAGAGAAACCAATGTGGTATAAAGATTCTTCAGTCTATAATTACTAACTAAGCCTTGCTCTCTTTTGGTAATAATTATTTATTTTATTGCCCAATGTACAGTTTATAAGAAGTGGTCTGTTTCTCTGAAAGTATCTGATGAGATCCAATCTCATCCTAGTTTTGAGTTGACGCAAAATTTAGCGGATAAAGAATGACTGCTGTGCATGTCACATACCTGAAAACGTACCTCTTTATCTCATAACGATGATTTAACTACCCATAAAGGTGGACGCATCTCTTAGAAAGAGCTTTTCATCCAAATACACCCTGTACCAATCACACAAACGTTCAATCATCTCTCAGCACACCAAAACACCTCCCATTACACTATCATCTCCCAATTAATAAGGATAATTACTTTGTAAAGAGATTACCATAAATTGGCATTGGGACTAATCATATTTTTGGAAATTTTTTGGGACATAGAGACTAGTCGTTGAGATGTCCTGGACATATTAACGGTTCATAGGCTAAGTTAAGCAATAACTAGTGCATTTCATGTGTGCACTACAAGTAGACACATCTAGATATGTAGAGGTTTTACAATTGTATGTCTCAGAAGTAACAAATATAGGTGTAGTGCTGATTACACTTTGCATTATTGGAATATCTGGAGTCTGGACACACTGCTTATCAGCTGCTCCCTATATTAATTAGGAATCATGCAGCCACCTCATAGGCAAAACCAGAGTGCAAATTATATCCGATTGTCTAACAAAAAAGTCCAATACCTTCAAGCCGCACAGAGGTGGTCACTTTTATTTTCCTGATTGAATCTCATACTTATACAGGATGCTAATCCATACTTAAGCTTAAGATATAAGTTTTCTCCTGATGAACTTTGTAAGGAGATATGGAAGGCACAATATGAGAAGGTTTAATGGCATGAAAAGTTTCACGAGGATCTTCTTGGTGTAGACGAGTAAAGATATAGGGGTAAATATTTTCCGGCGGGTTTGAAAAACCAATCAGATTGTAGCTATCATTTATTTAGTACATTCTACAAAATGATAGCTAGAATCTGATTGGTTGCTATGGGCAACATCTCCAATTTTCAAACCCGCCGGAAAACTCTCAGCTTGATACATTTACCCCTATATCTTTACTCGTCTACACCAAGAAGATCCTCGTGAAACTTTTCATGCCATTAAACCTTCTCATATTGTGCCTTCCATATCTCCTTTCAAAGTTCATCAGGAGAAAACTTACATCTTAATCTACTGTCTTGGGGGCAGGATATCCAAGGTATAGGAAAAGTTAGAAGATAACTAACAGGAGCTACTGGTGGTCTGATTTAAGAATAGACGTTCCTGATATTATCTTTCATGTCTTGTGCATTTAATAAACTGTGAGGCAACTTGTTCCATGTGCAAATGTTAAAAGATTGTATAATTCACTACATAGATGTGTTCTCTGATTGGTTCGAGCCCCTTTATATTTGAATTCAACTGTGTCATAATTACTACATTTCAGAAATATTGTTCTGTTTTGTTTTTTAAACGAAAGTAATAATATCCTTATCAGCTGGATTGGAAAAAAAATAATAACATTTACAATAACAGCTATGAACAAATCACAACTTCAAATACAATATGTGTAGGTGTTTAAATAGACAGATGTCAGCTTCATATCACTGGGATTAGCTTTAAAACAGATTGCTCCTTTGATCACTCATACACAGATGGGCAGAACCACTGATGTAGACCCTAATGTCACAACATGCTGGAAGCCAAGTTCCCTCATTTGCAGAAACCTTATAAAATGATTCTTAGTAAGATCAACGTGAATCTCTATTTCCTATATGTATAAGAATGATACCTCCCTCACCATGCCTCCCTGTTCACTTGCCATACCCATACTCTCACCTCGCCCAACTTCACGCTCCTGTCCCCGCACTCCCCCGCGCACAGCTAACCTTGCCAACCTTATCCCCATCTCCCCTCCCTCCCTTTCTCCTGTGCCCTCTGGAATGCTAGATCCGTCCGCAACAAACTCCCCTCTATCCATGACCTCTTCTTATCTAACTCTCTTAACCTTCTTGCCAATTACCGAAACCTGGCTCACCGATTCCGACACTGCCTCCCCTGCCGCTCTCTCCTATGGCGGCCTCTCCTTCACCCACTCCGCCAGACCTGGAGACCGCCCAGGCGGAGGAGTGGGCATTCTCCTATCCTCCACCTGTACTTTCAGACTCATTCCTCCTGAACCCTCCCTCTCCTTCTCCTCTTTTGAAGTCCACTCTATCCATCTCTTCTACCCCATCCATCTCCGCGTTTCTGTCATATACAGCCCCCCTGGGCCCTCCTCCCTTTTCCTTGACAACTTTGCTGCCTGGCTCCCACACCACCTCTCCTCTGACATCCCCTCCATTATCCTTGGCGACTTCAATATCCCTATTGACAACCCCACCGACCCTGCTTCCGTCAAACTCCTTGCCCTTTCTTCCTCCCTTGGCCTCTCCCAATGGACCTCCTCTTCTACCCACTGCCTTGGTCACTCCCTTGACCTTGTCTTCTCCCACCGTTGCAGTCTGTCCGACTTCTCTATCTCCCCCTTTCCACTCTCGGACCACCATCTCCTCTCATTCTCTCTCTCCTCTACTCCTGCACCCCTCCCCCCACCCAAATCTACCCGGTCCAGGCGCGATCTCGACACCCTTGATCCTGCTATTCTATCCTCTTCTCTCGAAACTCTCCTCTCTCCCCTTTCCACCCTGTCCTGCCCTAATCAGGCAGCCTCCCTCTATAACCAAACCCTCTCCTCCGCCCTTGACGCGGTTGCCCCTGTCCAGCCCATCCACCTTCGCAGCTCCAATCCCCAACCCTGGCACTCCAAACATACCCGTTTCCTCCAAAAATGCTCTGGTACTGCCGAACGCCACTGGAGAAAATCTCGCTCCCTGGCTGATTTCCTCCACTTCAAGTTTATCCTCTCCTCCTACAGCTCTGCCCTCTCGCTCGCTAAGCAATCCTTCTTTAAATCCCTCATCTCCTCCCAGTCCTCCAACCCCCGCTGCCTCTTCGCTACCTTTAACACTCTCCTGTCTCCCCCACCTCCCCCCCTCCCTTCCTCCTTATCTGCCACTGACTTCACCTCCTTTTTCTCCTCTAAAATCGCGGCCATCAGACTTGAAATCTCCTCCTCCACCCACTCTTCGCCACCCCCCCTCTCGCCCTTCCTCCCCCCTCCACTCTCCCCCCCTCTCCCCCCAGCCACCAACTCCTTCTCTCCTTCCGCCCCACCTCGGGTGAGGAAGTCCACTCTCTCATTTCTTCTTCCCCCCCTTCTAAATGCCCCCAGGACCCCATCCCTTCTCACCTTCTTCGCTCCCTTTCCACCTCCACCTGCTCCCACCTCGCTCATCTCTTTAATCTGTCCCTCTCCACCGGCATCTTCCCCTCCGCCTTTAAACATGCTCTCGTCTCACCCATTCTCAAGAAACCCAATCTTGACCCCACTTCACTCTCTAATTACCGCCCCATTTCCCTTCTCCCATTTGCCTCCAAAATACTCGAGAGACTTGTCTGCAACCGTCTCTCCACCTACCTCTCTGAACACTCCCTCCTTGACCCTCTCCAATCAGGCTTCCGCCCCCTCCATTCCACTGAAACTGCCCTGGCTCAAGTTACGAACGATCTCCTCTCGGCTAAAGCCATGGGCCACTACTCCCTCCTGATTCTCCTCGACCTCTCAGCGGCCTTTGACACTGTTGACCACCCCCTCCTGCTTCACACCCTTCAGTCCATTGGCCTCTCCGGTACCGTCCTCTCCTGGTTCACCTCTTACCTTGCCGACCGTTCCTTCTCTGTTTCCACCTCTGATTCTCTTTCCCCTTCTTCCTCCCTTCCAGTCGGGGTCCCTCAGGGCTCTGTCCTTGGACCCTTACTATTCTCACTATACACCTCTTCTCTGGGTGCACTCATCAGCTCCTTCGGCCTCAAGTACCACCTTTATGCTGATGACACTCAACTCTACCTTTCCTCTCCTGATCTCTCTCTCTCCCTTCTTTCCAGGGTATCCGCATGCCTCTCTGCCATCTCCACCTGGATGTCCTCTAGATTTCTTAAACTCAATCTTGCTAAAACTGAACTCATTGTCTTTCCTCCCTCTCGTACCTCCTTCCCCTCTGACCTCTCCATCACTGTTGACAACTCATCTATCTCCCCTGTTCCCCAACTCCGCTGCCTAGGTGTCATCCTCGACTCCTCTCTCTCCTTTGCCCCTCACATTCACTCTCTCGCCAAATCCTGCCGTTTCCAGCTTCGCAACATTGCCCGCATTCGGCCCTTCCTCTCCCAGGATGCCACCAAATCTCTCGTCCACTCTCTGATTATCTCCCGCTTGGACTACTGCAACCTTCTCCTTATCGGCCTCCCCCTCTCTCATCTCGCTCCCCTTAGATCTGTACTTAACGCCGCTGCTAGGCTTATTTTCCTCTCTCGCCGTTCCACCTCTGTATCCCCACTCTACCAAGCTCTTCACTGGCTTCCCTTCCCCTACAGAATCCTTTTCAAGCTCCTCACTCTGACTTACAAGGCCCTCGCCAACTCCACTGCTCCCTACATCTCTAACCGTATCTCTATTCACACTCCCTCCCGCTCACTGCGATCGTCCAACGATCGTCGCCTCTCTTCCCCTCTGATTACCTCCTCTCACGCACGTATCCAAGACTTTTCCCGCGCCGCTCCCCTCCATTGGAACAAGCTCCCCCCCTCCATCAGAACTTCCCCTAATCTGTCCATCTGTCCTCTTTCAAACGAACATTAAAAACCCACCTTTTCCTTAAAGCCTTCCAGTCTCATGCCTAAACTCCCACCGGTCGGCTACCTCTTTTTCTCATCCCTTCTTCCCTTCTCCCCCTTCCTCCCGTCTCTCCGTCTCATCCATGTGTCTGTCTGTCTTCCCCTCCCTTTAGATTGTTCGCTCCTTTGAGCAGGGCTCTCCTACCTTCTGTTTCCATCACTTTTAACTGCGCTCTCCAGCTACTCAGCTCACCTCCTCTCAGTCCCTCTGCCCTCTGTCTCCTCTCGCTTCTCTCCGCTCCCCTCAGTGACTCTCAACCTGTCATCCGTGCCCACCCTCTTGGGCCATAGTTACCTGCCTGTACTCACTTTTCCCCTCCCCCCCTCTCTTTCATGCTGTGCCTGAGCCCCCAGAGTTATAGTGCTTACTGTTACTTGTACTGTGCTGTTTCACCTTGTACTGTGCCATTGTTTGTCCTTGTACGGCGCTACGGATACTTTGTGGCGCCCTATAAATAAAAATTAATAATAATAATAATAATAATAATAATAATAATGATCTAATGAATTCCTATGGCTGTTACTTAGAAAGAAACTGATAGCTACACACATTTTCTTGTAATTTCTATGTCTATAATTATATATATAATATAAACCTGCTGGAAACTCCATCCCTATGTCATGTGTTACCGGGTATGTAGTATATTGTGGTGAAATAGAGTGCATTGTTTTACCGTGTGGATCCTATAATATGCCCCTTGCTGGTTAACACATCACTCTAGATCAGAGGTCAGGGAACAGGCGTAAATTACCCCAAATGGGGTAAAAATGAAATTCCTGGGGGAAATGCTGCCGATTCACATGCTGTCAGTTGTATTGTAGACCCCTTTAACTGTGAAATTGCTGTTGTACCAGAAGAGTCTAAAGGGTTGGCAGAGGCACTTCTTTAGCTTCGATGCAATAATGAAGCACGTATTGCATTTGAAAGAAGCAAAGCAGATCTGTCATATTTTTGGATGTCAACAGCTGCAAAGGCATTCAATATTGCACATGAGGAGGCAGTCAAAAAGTTGCTGCCTTTTGCAACAACCTACCTTTGTGAACAAGGATTTTCCACTCTAATGAACTAAAAAACAAAGCAGAGAAATTGATTGGACGCTGAAGACTGTATCCAAATTGCTCTGACATCAAAATGCCCCGATATTGATGCTCTCGTATCAAAAATGAAGCAACATCATTTCTCCAAAACCTGAAGCTTTTAAGTTGAAACTTTCAAAGAAATTTTGAATAGATTCAATACAATTTTGAATTCCAATAATTAATAATATATGATTTCCTTCCTTTCAAGTCAAGGGGGTAACATCGGCACATCTAAATATATTTTGGGGTAAAAGGTAAAAAAGTTCTCTGTCCCCTGCTCTACACTACAGTTTCCAGCAGGACTAAAACTGTATAAAGGCCACAAATAGAATGGATTGGTCAATTGTTCCATTATTTCATTATATAATACATAATGAAATATATGTGTCAGTGCCAGTGCTTATTATTGTGACAATATGTGGCTTTTTACACACAATAGTGACACATGTAACAGACAGTCCCGAAGTCCGTTCACTTTCATGATTAAATTAAGAGGCTGGAATGAGGAGTATTTTAGGAAAACCACCAATACCCTTATGAAGGGGTGGTCTTATAGTGGTAAGAGGCAGGAATTTGAAGTGATGTTTTATTCTTTCCAAACTGCGCATTTTCAAAAACAGAGTGATTTTATGGGGAATAAGCAGATGGTGGTTGTGTAATTATGTGTTTGCCGGATGCATAAATAGGTGCATTTGCACATAAAATATTAATTGTGAATCCAGGTTTTCACACTTTCATAACTATCCATTAGTTCTACTACTTTGTACTAATATTAATCGGAGTCTTTCTTTACTGATAATAATTTTGTCTATGGTTGACTTGCAGATGTTCACTGACAATAAACACAGCGCAGGTCACATTTTCTGGTGCCAAGAAACAAAACGCGCTGCTGAAATCTCATGTTTTGCGTTATTTTATGTTTATATTTTTGGAACCATTTCTCCATTTATGGTTAGCTTGTCTAGCTAGCATTCAAAATCTACAATATTTTCTCCACCTATTTTCATGTAAATGGGGCATGTGTAGGGTTTGGACTGCGAGGATTGGGGAAATCAAATTGCCTCAGGGACAAGAACAAAAGTAAAAGAAACAATTGGGGTCTGGTTTCCAGAACAACCATAAACAAATCCCTTTTATTTTTTACAAATACATCATGTAGGAACTGGATTTCTAATATAATATGCATCAATATTCATGAGAATGCAGCCTATCAATTCACTAGAAGCATGTAACCCTGCTGAGGCATGACACTTTTACATTAATAGACTATTCTTATGAATATGGCTTCAGTCGACTAAATGGCTACTTTTATTCTGTGTAGGCAACGAGTATTAAGCTGCTACCGTAGGAGAGGAAGCTGCTGATCCAGTTTACAGTATAGCCCCTAGCACAAACACATCATGAATGTGTCAGAAATCTAATGTTACCATGGAAATATGTATTCTAAAACAATTGTATATTTATTTCTAATTCACTCGGCTCCGCTTTAAAACACATAATTAAAGTGGCTCTGCAGTCAGTTGTCATGACGTAAATGCCAACCGTAATCCAGTACGTAAAGCATAAGTCAATTCCTAATGACAAACCAGCTAGAGCTAAGACATACATGACACGATTTTAATGCCACCGTGCCACTTATTCCAGTGGTATAAAGGGTACGTCCTTTGTCCTTCAGCGAGTTTTTACAACAGGAAGGTTGCAGGCTAAGTCACAGTCCTATATTCCTGGAATGACTATCATCAGTTACATTAACAACTGCAGTACTGTTCCATTATTTTGGTTGTATTGTATATATCTCTTATGTCTGGGAGTGTAGCCAGAGAACTCTCATTTGCCCAGGGAGGAGTGGAGAAGAGAACTGGGGCCACAGTTCGTGAGTTCCGTCCCTCTGAATGTGCTGTGCAGCGGGCCCCATTACCTCCATGGGCCCCGATGCTCTACACCTGCCGCACCATTGGTAGCTCCGCCACTGGTCTGGAGCCTGAAGCCCCATAACATATAGAAGTAAATCCTCTTTAACTTAGACAAGTCACACTTGTTAAATTAACATTCCCCATCTTAGTAATACTCACATTAGTCATTTTTTTCATCCTCTCAATTAAATGTTCTTTGCTACTGAACAAAATGGTGTCATAGATGCATTGTGCAGAGAAAGTGCAGCCTCTCACCCGCTGTCATCTCCCCTGAGATCGTACTAAATGGTACATTTGTCAAACCTTGTTATAAGGAAAAGTGGAAGTGTTGCCCATTCACAGTTCTAAAATAGTGCTAAAAAATCTGAAAAAAAGTAAAATTTTGCTGCATATTGAAGCGGTTTGATCTCACTAAGCTGTGTGTCAACATTTGGCCTCGCCCAATTTGGAAAGGAAATGAATTGCTGGAAAAATCAACAGAGAACCAAGTCTCATGCCAACCCAACTTAGTGGGACAGAACAGTATAGATAACTTGATTAGGATGGATGGCTACTACTTTGTAAAAAGTATCAATAACTTTTCCTTTATTGAACTTTTAATTAATGTCTTTGTCAAAATGCTTTAAGCCTTGCTGCTGCTTTTAAATGTTATTAGGATTCATGTTTTTTACTCATATAATCACTAAATAGTCTGTTCAACTGTACATATCACTAACTTGTTATATAGACCATAGGTTTTTCAAGCTAGGGTGTCCTATTCCATTATTCATAAGAATGAACACAAAAAATAGCTTAAGTAAAAAATAATGATAGAATTAAGCCTGTGGAAGTATCAGTGGATGAAAAACTGAATATAAAGCAGTGGATGGGGTTAACTCATTGACTATTAAAGTAATTACCGCCCACCTTCCCACGTCCATCAAATACATAAAGAAAACAAATCCAGGACAACTTATAACATGTTTCCCATGGATTTTTGTATTCCCACGTATTGCACCAGTTAACCCTGTGAAAGGTTAACATTGTGAGAAGCCATTACT
This sequence comes from Mixophyes fleayi, assembly GCF_038048845.1. Classification (NCBI taxonomy): domain Eukaryota; kingdom Metazoa; phylum Chordata; class Amphibia; order Anura; family Limnodynastidae; genus Mixophyes; species Mixophyes fleayi. The sequence continues at coordinate 386,305,345 of NC_134402.1, read as the reverse complement.
TAAACGCCTCTTTTTGCTTTCTTATAGAAGGGTGCCGTGTTTGGCTTTATACATTATGTACGATACAGCCCAGCAACGCGTCCTGACATGTGACAACGTATAATAGAGAACTTTGGCTTCTGATTGCCTAATGAGATGCTAAGGACACAGAGAAATGAGTGACAGATTTTAAGAAAAATGTTGATGCGTGCCTAAACAACTGCCGGAAACACAAGGTAAGGAGTTCTGAGGTATACACAGCCCAAGTCTCTGGTTTTTTTTTAAGCAATGCCTTTACATGAACGCTAAGCCTGAAAAGTATCTGAGTGCAAATCATGTCTGCTCTTACAGCATATAAACACAAATTAATGTGATCATCACTGTTTTTATTTGATGGACACCCTACCCACTGAATAGTTGAGGGCAAAGATCCTAAGTATGCATTTATATCATCCCAATTAACTCCTGGATTTTAATTTTAGATAATGCTTTTGGGAAATAAAGTCTTAAAATAAAAAATTTTATATAGACAATTTTAGAAGACCACTGAGTTAAGATAATATACAGTAATACCGATAATACATAATAACAAGCAAACATTTACATTATTAATAGTGTTGTATACTTTTACATATTATATATTACATAGATCAGTGGCTTAATCTGTAATCGCCATGCCCCATTTTCTTTTGAGGGGGGGGTGGCTTGCGATACTTTGCCATTCCCCTATAGGCCTTTGAAAGCCCATACAGGGCTAAAAAGTAAGTCTAACTGGGGCAGTTATCTAAAGGATACTGCTATACCTGAAATACTGGTAAAACAAATAAAATCTTGCAGTGCTACTAAGCGTGTGACTTATTAACATGACATTTTCTAGACACATATAAGCTAAAACAGTATCATATATAAACAGCATATCTATGGACCATAAATGTATCATATAATGAGTAGTGGTGGGGTAAAGAGTCTCTGAGGAATTAGCTGAAGTCCAGAAAATGGATTACTCCAGTCCGGAGTCTCTCCATGCTCCTCAAAAGATGTCCAAGCAATTAAAAAGGATTTCAGAGGGGGCGTGGCTTGGACGTCAAAGTGAGAGGACACGTTCTTGTGGAGCTCCCGTAACATCTCCCAATAACGGTCCAAATTTACTCCCTAAGACCCGTTTTTTGTCTCCTCTGAGAGCCTCTAGAAAACCCTCCTTAACCGGAGGTAACACCCTCACCTGCTCCGGCCCTGCCAGCTGCCGTGTAGCGATCCCCGCTGTCTCCGTTGGACCTTGCTGCCCGGGCGGGCTCCCGCTTCGGAGGCTCTCTCCTGCAGCCCAGGGGGTGCTGTCCCGTCCCCCGCCCAGCATCTGCTCCGCCGATCTGCCGGTGCGTTGTCCTGCCAACCCGGAGAACTCCCGCCTATCCGGCGCCGCCCTGCGGCTTCAGCCCGGCTCCGGCGACGCTGTCGGTCTGGAGTGCTGCTCCTGAGGGCTTCCCGGCTCACGTCCTGTGAAGCGCCTGATGACGAATCCCCACTCGGGGTCCAGGCCACGCTGATCCGGAAGTCGCGGCCACCATTGTCACCTTCACTTCCGGAATTCAACAGGAAGAGGTGCATGCTGGGAAGGAGGAGGAACTCAGAGAGGAGTGAGAAGCGATGGACGCACTCCCCCTTGTGGTGACCCGTTTACCTGCTCCAACAGCCTGTCGGTTTTTTTTGTTTTTTTTGTTTTGTCTTTTTTTTGTTTTGTTTTTTGTTTGTCCTACAAGCCCACTGGCCTCCTCTGATCTAGGGGCCCGCTTGCCCTATGCTGTATCCGGGTGAGTGCCTGGTGTTTCTGACCCCCGCGCTGTCTAGTCTCCCTACACGCTTTCTGAACTGCTGTAGTAGGAGTCCCCCAAGCACTGGTGGTCACAGCCGTACCCACCTCTTGTTGGGTTTCTTAGTCAGGTGTGGGTCACCATAGAGGAGTCTTTGATCCCTCTCAACCGCTGTATACTGCAAGTCACCACATAGAAGCCCATCGCACTCCAGCCCCACAGTAAAATTGGTTGGTAGGCTCTCCTGGAGTCATATCAGAGTCACCAGACCATCCAGAGAGAAAACTAACACCGGGACACCAGGGTATATACTACCCCTCTACTTATTTGCCCCACAACTTATTATGTCCACTTAACCCATATGGGTTTGTTCCCCGCCCGTCTGCCTCATATTCAACATTAGCAAACGGTTTCCCAGAGATTCTGCACTTAACATGAATAAATCGACGGGTAAAGGCCGCAAAGGCGCACCAGTTGAGATAACTCAGCACTTCTCCCGTCAGGACAAAGCACATACTTCATCTTCTCCTAACTCACCCTCGGAGTCCCAGAGCGACCGAGACCCTCCTACCACTGCTTCTCCCTCAACCAAGGCGGACTTTGCTGAATTACGAAATTTAATCGTGGAGCGCACTAACGCCTTTTCCGTTGATCTTCAGAAGGCTATAGGCAATCTCAAAACAGAAATGGTTGCAATCTCCAAAAGAACCTCGGTTCTGGAAAACAAGATGGAGTCGTCTCTTACATTCCAAAATGTAGCCTCAAAAGATATAAACTTCCTGCTAAAGGACAACGATTTCATGAGGGACAAGCTGGAAGATGTCGAGAACAGGGAACGTCGCAATAATCTCAGATTACGCAACATCCCCGAATCAGTGGAACATACGGATCTGGAGGACTATGTGAGTAGGTTCTTCTCTTCTCTGGACTCTGCCTTATCCAATCACCCAATGCAGATCGAACGGGTCCATAGGGCCTTGAGACCACGCCCGAAAGATACCGAACCCCCTCGTGACGTGATATTGAGACTACTATCCTTTAAGACCAAGGAACTTATTACCAAAGCGGTTCGGAATTCTTCTTATACTCTCTACGAAGGGTCCCGTATCCAAGTTTTTCAAGATCTCGCCTCTTCAACGATAGCCAAGAGACGCGACCTCAGGGAGGTTACCAGCATCCTCAGAGAAAACGGATACAAATACCGCTGGGGTTTCCCTTTTCGTTTGATTATTGAAGTTGAGGGCCGTCAAGAGTCAATCCGAACACCGAACGAAGGAAAAAACTTACTCCGCAGGCTCCATCTCTTCCGTCTTGATAGGATCGTGGGTGGCGATGCCCAGAGCTCCTCGCAACAACCTCCTTGATTCGTAAATCTATGTCTCTGTTAGAGGAGACGTGAAGTAATACTGTGCCTTTACTTGCTCTGTTTGTATTTTCTTTTTTATTATTCTAACAAATGTCAATATTTTCATGTTGCTCTCATAATTACCGTAGATATTGTTGTCTCTGGTTACAAGTTTAGCTTCGGTTTAACCTTATTATGTTGTTTATGTACGGGCGGGGGACGTATCCTGTCCTCCTAGCCACGCACCCGCATACCTTGGGATTTTCTTAGCAGTTTATCTGATAGTTTATATTTTACACGCACTCCCGTACTCTGTGCCTTGGTTCTGATAAGTGAATAGGCAAACTTTGCCTTGTTTTTTAAGTTAATATAGCTTTTTAGGCACTGTCCTAGTAGGTCCCTCCTCTGCTATTGAGGTCTGAACCTACACCCTTGCCTCTCTTCTTTCACAACTCCTCCTTCCTTCTCTCTTCCTTTCCTTCCCTTCCCACCCCCTGCTCCTCTCCCCCCAACCCCTCCCCCCTGGTACTCCAGTTTGAGGGATAACATTTTTATTCTTTGTGTTTCTCCCAAGAATACCGACCATGACTCTTGCAACACTCTCCCTTAATGTTAAAGGGTTAAACACACCTCAAAAGCGCTCTATGCTATTCCACACGTTACGAAAACTTAATGGTGATATAATTTTTTTGCAGGAGACTCATTTCAAAGCGGGTGGCCATCCCTCCCTGTCCTCAAGAGGATATCCTGATGCCTACTATTCCTCTCATTCAACAAAGAGGAATGGTGTTGCCATTCTTCTCCGCAGTTCAGTTCCGTTTGTCGCGTCAGCAGTTAAGGACGACCCTGAAGGCCGGTTTCTCCTCCTGTCCGGAAAAATTGGTCATCTAGATATAACCTTTGCCAACGTTTATGCGCCAAATACAGGTCAGACAGCTTTTTTCACACATTTTTTCTCGGAATTACACCATTTCCGCAAGGGTCTGCTTTTACTCGGAGGCGACTTTAACACTGTTATGTCCCCCCTCCTAGACAGATCTGCCTCTAGGCACACCTCCCCCCCATCTTCACACACAAAACATCTGCAAAAACAAGTGACTGAGGCCGGCTTATTTGATATCTGGCGAGCGTTATATCCCTCTTCAAGGGACTACACATTCTACTCCTTTCCCCACCAAACCTACTCCCGGATTGACATGTTTATGGGCTGCTCAAACATCTTCCAACATATAACTAGGGCTGATATAGTTCCTAATACGTGGTCCGACCACTCTATACTATCGCTAACGGTTGACCTTTTTCAGAACCCTCGGGGCAGAACCTCCTGGAAATTGAACGAGACTCTTCTTAAACTCCCCGGATTTAAAGATTTCATATCTGATTCTATCACGAAATACTTTGAGATCAATTCAGACCCAGAGATTCAGATCTCCACTATATGGGAAGCCCATAAGGCAGTCATTCGGGGGGATATCATTCAGTTTGCCTCCCGCAGGAAAAAAGAACGTAACGCAACGCTTGATAAACTTACTCTTCAACTTAAAAATTTAGAAACAACACATAAGGAGTCTAACTCCCATTCAGTTTTGAAAGAAATCCAAAAGACTAGGGGCGAAATTCAGTCAATTCTCGCAGAGAGAACAGAACGCCAGCTTAGATGGCTTAATCAAACATTCTTTGAAAAAGGCAACAAGGCCGATTCGCTTTTGGCCAAGAGACTGAGAGCCAAACGGGGTTCCCAAACAATCAATTCTATCAGAAACAAAAAAGGGGACCTATCTTACGATCCTAGGACCATAAATGAAACATTCCACAAATATTATGAAAATCTGTACAACCTTCATAAGGACCAAACTTCATTTAAAGCCCCCCCTCAAGCCATCAATACCTACTTAGATAATTGTTCCCTTCCTTCCCTATCCTCCCGCCAGGCTTTTACTCTTAACGAGGCTATCTCCAACGAAGAAGTAATTCTGGCACTAAAGTCACAGAAGAACTCCAAAGCCCCCGGCCCTGATGGCTTTATGATGCTTTATTATAAAACATTCTCCAAAGAACTAGTCCCCCATCTGACGCATCTGTTTAATTCCATTATGACGGGGGGTAAATTCCATGCGGAATCCACGCGTTCCACTATAGTGGTGATTCCTAAACCTAATAAGGACCCGACCTGTTGCCCCAGCTACCGCCCCATTTCACTAATCAACTCTGACGTTAACCTTTTTGCCAAAATTCTGGCAAATCGTTTAAATGCCTATTTACCAACATTGGTCTTCCCAGACCAAGTAGGTTTTGTCCCCACCAGGCAGGCTCTAGATAACACTAGGCGTACTATAGACATCATCGCCCATATTAACCAGAATAAGATCCCGTCAGTGGTTTTGGCATTAGACGCCGAAAAGGCCTTTGACAGACTCTCGTGGCCTTGTCCCCCCTCTTATACGCTTTATGCATAGAACCTTTAGCTGCCGCCATTAGAAGAAACTCGGACATATCAGGGATTCAATTTGGTCCCCGTCACTTCAAAATCTTCCTATTCGCTGATGACGTACTACTTACACTCGCAAACCCCCTTATTTCACTCCCAAATCTCCTTAAAGAACTTAAAGAATATGAATCTTTATCAAACTATAAAATTAATAATTCTAAATCGGAAGCCCTCTCACTCCAAGTCCCTATCGTCACTAAAAATATTCTTGAATCTTCGTTCGATTTCCAATGGCGCCCCAAGGGTGCTACGATATTTAGGGGTTCAGATCACGAAAGAATACAAACAGCTATTCCACGCCAACTACACCCCCTTATTTGACTCAATAAAAAGAGACCTGGCCAGATGGGACTCGCTTTTTGTCTCCTGGTTTGGTAGGATTAGTGTGATTAAAATGAACGTTCTGCCTAGAGTCTTATACCTTTTCCAGACCTTACCAATTCCAATCCCAGGTACTTTTCTAACGAATCTGCAATCTTCATGCGGTACATTTATCTGGCAAGGTAAAAAATCAAGGCTCAAAAGGTCCTGCCTAGCTAAACCCACCCAGTCAGGGGGATACGGACTTACGCTCTTGGAGCGCTACTATCATGCAGTTAACCTTAGTCATATCATTTCTTGGCAGTCTGCTCCGGGGATCAAGACATGGGTCGATCTAGAGAACGCACATACACCAGATCACAATCTGAATTCGCTCCCCTGGCTCCCTAGAGCTCAAAGGCCGGCCTCAGTGTACTCGCACCCCTCCATACAGTTCACACTCAACTTATGGGACAAGCTCCATAGAAAGTGGGAGCTCACCTCATTTCCTTCTCCTCTTACTCCACTGTGGCATCACCCGGATTTTCCGACAGGAAATATGCGGTCATTCTCGCGTCCCTGGCAAGAGGCTGGTATCACTCAGTTTACTCACATTATGGGAGATGTTGCTCCCCGCACTTTCCCGGATCTAAGAGAAAAAAAGGGCCTTCCTTCGTCCTTACATTTTGCTTACACTCAAATCCGAAGCTTTATTCAATCTCTCTGTAGATCCTCCAAGCTACGTAGCCTCACTTCTTTTGAGAGGAGCTGTGTGTATAGGCCAGGAGATTCAGGACTAATGTCTCTGATATATCATAATTTCCTGGAACCAAAAACTGACACAGCGGAATCGTTTGATGTGGCATGGCTTCAGGACACTGGTAGAGCTCTGGATCAGAAGGGATGGTCCCGGCTACGGGTGAGAATCTCCAAAATCTCCATTAATACCTCAATACGAGAAAACACATTTAAAGTATATACAAGATGGTATCTAGTGCCTTCAAAGCTCCACATAATATATCCGGGCACTTCTGACGCATGCTGGAGAGGGTGTGGGGAGGTGGGCTCATTCTACCACATCTGGTGGACATGCCCTAGAGTTTCAAATTTGTGGTCCCAGGTGGCTGACCTAATGACAAGAATTCTAGAGGTTGAGGTTTCACCTGACCCAATGGTTATGCTGTTATGCTCCCGGGTTGAAGGCCTAACTAAACATGCAGATAGACTTGTTCAACACATTTGTGCCGCTACTCGCCTACAGATAGCGAAGGAACGGAAGTCCCTCCATCCACCCAGCCTCCAAAGTGTAGTCTCTCGTGTGTGGTACATGGCCTCTATGGAATACATCACCTGCCTTCTCCACGATAAAATTTTAAATTTCAAAAAGATATGGAATTTCTGGTATTCTTTTCATCAGGCAAATATATAAAAGCATCATCGATTTAGAGTTCCAAAGCAGCTGAGTTTTCCATAATCTTTGATTGGGTCAGCCTATTTCCTGTCTATAGGTTAACTTACCGCTTCCTTTTATGTTTAGGAAATTGTGTAACAATATGTCATTTGCCTGACTTTCTTCCCGTTTCTCATTTGACATGTTCTAGCCCTCATGTTCAATTGTTTTTCTTCTCTGTCATTATATGCTATATGGAACTTCTGTTTTTTTTCGTTTTTGCATAAATAAAGAGTTTAAAAAAAAAAAAAAGGATTTCAGAAGTTCCAAATATAAAAGAGATCAATCTGTAACTTATTAGTTGAAATATAGCTCCAGCTGGTATAAGACTCATATAAAATCTTTGATCCTTCCTTATTCTAGGTCAGGGTTGCGGCCCAGCATGCCTGTAAATGTGGCCCAGCAGGAGTTTTGGTTGTAGCAAGGGGGCAGCGCTGTTAATGAAAAAAAGATAAGAAAATACTTACCTTGTGGTCACGCGGTCCTCCCTGGTCTCCTCCTCCGTGCAGCGCTCGCAGTGAATGTCGGGCGTGGCGTCATCACGTCCGACATCCATTGCCGAGCACAGCACATAGGAGTCACCCGCGCGAACTATCAGCAAGAGTGAAACGGAAAAAACAAGAGAAAAGGATCAGAGAACAAGCTGATTAAAAGGTAAGTTAAGGGTTTTTTTTTTTTTTTATTATTTCAAGGGACGTTGACTAGTGCATAAACTCACCTGGTCCTGGAGCATCACGGACCTTATCTTCCTGTCTTAATGACTGCTGTATTGAAGCCCTTCATAAAATGTTGTAACAATATCACTTGATGTTTGACAGCAGCCATTAGCATGTTATTGAAGCACTGAGCAACAACAAGGAGCATTAGCAATGTTTTCTATGGTTTTTTTGGATGATCAGCTATCATTAGTGCTAGTGTATTTTATGTGTGGCCCAAAACAACTTGTCCCCTTCCAATGTGGCCCAGGGAAGCTAAAAGGTTGGACACCCCTGTTCTAGGTGAACAAGATAAAGCATGCTCAGTTAGTAGAAAGTAAACAATTTTATTTGAAAAAAATTTATATATACAATTGAGATGAAAAAACAGTATATATTTCCTCTTACTTGCTTAAGAACTTAAGAAAAAAAACAGCTAAATTAGAATGAAACAAGAACTTCATTTGAAAACCAAGAAAGTGACCTGACTTCTATTTACATATCCCACGCCTTTTGGAAGCACAGAAAACCAGATCAATGAGCGTAGTGTGCGATCATGTTATTTGTTCTTTTGGATGTAAAACGAAATGTCTGCTCTGTACAAAAACATAAAAGAACAACATCTGTGCACAGTAATCTGTGCAACATATGCACATGCCAGGTACTCTGTAGAGAGACAGTCTTCCATCCCAGCTTGCCCTATGACCGATTACATGTTTATCTTGAAATAATCACTGTTCCCTCCTACAGTGACTGAAAGAGTAATCGTTTTCAGCCGAATATTGGGCCAATCACATGATAAACGACCATTCAGCCCAATATCGCATTAGCGTGTACGCTGCAGCGATGAGCGATTATCGCTCCAAAGTACATTATATCGTTTCATTTGATTTTTAAATCGGACTAAACATTTCATTCCACGATGGAACGATATTGTTCCAATTCTGCAGTGTGTATGTACTCACGACCAGCAGTGTCCATAGATTTCTATGGAGTGAGCAGAGTCACAATCTTTTCAGGCGATGGTTATGACAGATGAAGAGCACAGATCTGACAGCAAATCATGTATAATGTGTTTAGTGTAAACATATGAATTTTATGCTGAGCAAGACTTTTTTTTTAATTGTTGGTAAAATTATGGTTAAGGATATCGCATCGGAAGAAATTTTGTATAGTGTGTACCCTGCCTAAAAGCACAGTGACACATATTTATCATGTGCTTCCACCAGCAATCATTATGTGCATAACGTGGTAGCTGACAATGAGACCACATGAGGTATAGGGAGGGAAAGTACCCTGGCTCAATCATATCTCTACTAATTCTTCTATCCGTCACCGAGCGCCTCACATAGGCTCACATAGACAGTAGGAAGAAGCACACAGTGATATATGCCAGCATGTGCTTACATCTCCTGTCACTGGAGGCCATAATTGATGCATAAAATGGTTGAGGAGCATTGAAGAATCCTCTTTCTGACAGGATTTACACCAAGTGCACGTTTACAGAGGTCAAAAGTTTGCACCAGATAATAAGAAAAGATGGCCGCAGCCAGGATGTTTTGCAGAGCAATGCAAAAATGGAATTTCATTTTGTGAGTTCAGATTATTTTTGAGCTGAGATACAGGGGTAGAGAGGGAATATTATTACATTGCAAAAACACTTGACTTGTAAAAAATCATCTTCAAACACGCAAAAATACCACATATAATAAAGGCAGTCCTGTTATGATTAATATAAACCATAACTTAGATTAAATTAAGTAGTATTTTAGGAGAAAAATGGACAAGTTTAATTTAATTAAAGAAGTGGTAAGATATTGGACTTTTATGCAACATTTACAATTTACACAGAGCACAGCATACATAGGAGGTAGTTTTCAGAGGTGATGGTCGAGAGTAGAGAATGTTTACACTGAAATGCGCTGGGTGAACCAGTGTGCATCTTGTGCACTGTGGCTGCAGGAAGTTGCAGAGAGAGGGGTATGCAGAAGCCAGGATGTGAGATGAGTACCTCATCCTTGCCGTACCTGAAACCATATCTCCTAACACAAAGGTCTTTCCTAACCTCAGCCTGCATATCTCACTTATCTGTAACTCTGGCTCCACATCTTATTCTATCAAATGTTTCTGGTAAGTATTAAGTCTGAAGTGTGCAGACTGACAGGCAACACTCTACAATCTGTTTTATACCAGTACATAGTGTTTAAAAATGTAAATAGTTAAATGATTCTCAAAATTCTTTCAATATTTTGTTTTTAAAGAACAAAAATATTTACTTAAAGCCAACAACGGCTGGGGACAGGAGTTTGGGCACATTTTTCCAGCTTTAATTTACAATTTTATAACATTATTTAAATATGGAAGAAATAGTTACATATTTTTTTTTACTTGGAATGAGTTTACTTGTCCTTTTTCACAGTTATCAAAATGATTTTCTTAAATGACCACATTGCTCAATTCTCTCGTTTTAATTGTATTGCCTTTCATTTAAAGACACACTATTGGTTGACATAGGCTGTAAGTTATTGCAACTCGTATTGCTCATTCGTAAAATAACAATATAAGATTTATACTATAGACTCTTTAATTGCAACCCGGAAAATATATTAATAGTTGAATCTGATGGTCTGTGCTTCGAAATCTAACTCTGACATTCAATTTAATTAATGGTGCATTAGAAAATAATTACCCATAGATTTTTTTTTCTCTCCCAGATTTGTTTTATTAGCTGTTAAAATATTGCTGTTTAATATTATAATCTCTGTTTACTCATAGGTCAGGTGTCAAATTACACACATTTGATCAATGTACTATTATCTTAATGTACTGCTGTAGCAGGCGTTAAACCAGCATTGAGCACGGCCCAACTTCATCAATGCAACATACATTGACTCTTAAAGGAGATTCATTGGATTGCGTTAAGTATGTTTCCCAAATGATAATATTAAAATTCCCAGCTATAGCTTTTTTGCCACTAGACAGAACTTTGACAGAATTGTACTACACACACCAGGTGAATGAAAAGTATGCAGAATAAATGTACTGTGCTTTGTGTATCAATGAGGTAACCGTATGGAAATCCTCCCCCCAGAAATAAATTATAATCAGAAAAAAGGGTAATGATAAGATATAAATATATCAGAAAGATTTGGAGCATATCACTTACAAAATATGCATCATATATATTTGCATATGAGAGTTTTGTCTGGATTAAACTACAATTCCTCTTTAATTTGAGTTACAAGAAACCATTAGAAGTTGTTTTTGCATCTTTAACGTATCAAACACTATGTGTACTAAATGCATTTCTTGCAAGATAGCTACATCAGAACCTTGCTTATTAAGATAGGAAATAACGTTTTTACGTTTGGCAGGAGAGTTAATGCCCCCCTCCCCCATGTTTCAGGATGAAATATTAGAGTGACTTTACGGTCAAGAATGAATATATTTTCCCTTAACAGTAACATCACGACCAATGACTCAGGAGATGCTGAGCTATCTATAGCAGGAATAACAGTAGTAGGTACCAAGATTTCACCCCTAGAATTGTATCCAATTGATCAGGTAATCAGTTGAATATGGTATAGTGGTGAGTATCCTTGATGACAAAAATAAATAAAAATAAGAAATTTAAAATAAAAACAGTACAACAATAATAATAGTGAAACATCTGAAAAAGTAGGCGAGATCTTAGGCAATTACCAGGTTATTCAAAATGTTTTCTAATAAAACAACAGGTTCAATTCCTTGGAGTTATAGATGAATAATGAATAACAATTGACAATGTAATCACCCATACACTAAAGTAGGTATTGAAGTTTTAAACAGATCATAACCCCCATTATGAAATACATAAATAACAAAAAACCTTATCAAACAAGATTACATTACATATTCCAGCATTCTCCAGTATAGCTTGTCTACTGTTCAGTGACACTTTGGAAAGGCTAAAGTATAGAAAATTGCTAGACTGAGCTCCTATATTCTGTTCTAGAGGAGAACTGCACATTTATTATCATTAAGTTTCAGTCTTTGTAGTTGTTGTGCAGTTCTTTGTGTGATCTTCATGCAGGAAGAGTCATAACCTTGCAAACATTATCATCATCATCAGTTATTTTTATAGCGCCACTAATTCCGCAGCACTGTACAGAGAACTCACTCACATCAGTCCCTGCCCCATTGGAGCTTACAGTCTAAATTCCCTAAAAATACACATAAACAGACAGATAGAGAGAGAGAGACTAGGGTCAATTTTGATAGCAGCCAATTAACCTACCAGTATGTTTTTGGATATAATTGAGGGTACAAATATGGCCATATTTTAATAGGCAGGGCTGGATTAACAATGGGCCTGATGGGGCTATAGCCCCAGGCCTCTCCACAGAAATAGGCCCAGGCCAGCCAGGAGCAAAAAAATATATATATATATTTTTGTGAGGGCACCTGTCGTGCGGAGGATGGTGAGGCTTCCCTGGTTGCCAGGGGGCAGTCTTGTCATTGGAAAGCAACATGCATCCAATCACAAGGCTGTCTGTTGCTGAGTGGGGTGGGGGTTGCATCTACAGAGGCTGTGTGTGACTCGTGCTGTGTGACTCATGCTGTGCCAACTTCCACCCAGTCCCAAATGGATGTCAGCGGCACACCCACAACAGGCAGGAACAATTTATTTTTAACAGGGGATATGTGACAACAGGCCCAACAGGGGATATGTAATAACAGGGGATATGTGACAACATTCTCAACAGGGGATATGTGACAACAGGGGATATGTCACAACAGGGGATATATGACAACATTCTCAACAGGGGATATGTGACAACAGGGGATATGTGACAACAGGGGATATGTGACAACATTCTCAATAGGGGATATGTGACAACAGGGGATATGTGACAACAGGCCCAACAGGGGATATGTGACAACAGGGGATATGTGACAACAGGGGATATGTGACAACATTCTCAACAGGGGATATGTGACAACAGGGGATATGTGACAACATTCTCAACAGGGGATATGTGACAACAGGGGATATATGACAACATTCTCAACAGGGGATATGTGACAACAGGAGATATGTGACAACAGGGGATATTTGACAACATTCTCAACAGGGGATATGTAACAACAGGGGATATGTGACAACAGGGGATATATGACAACATTCTCAATAGGGGATATGTGACAACAGGGGATATGTGACAACAGGGGATATATGACAACATTCTCAATAGGGGATATGTGACAACAGGGGATATGTGACAACAGGGGATATATGACAACATTCTCAATAGGGGATATGTGACAACAGGGGATATGTGACAACAGGGGATATATGACAACATTCTCAATAGGGGATATGTGACAACAGGGGATATGTGACAACAGGGTATATGTGACAACAGAGGATATATGACAACAGGCCCAACAGGGGATATGTGACAACAGGCCCAACAGGGGATATGTGACAACAGGGGATATGTGACAACAGGGGATATGTGACAACATTCTCAATAGGGGATATGTGACAACAGGGGATATGTGACAATAGGGGATATGTGACAACAGGCCCAACAGGGGATATGTGACAACAGGGGATATGTGACAACATGTTGATATGTGAAAACAGACCTAACAAGGGATATGTGAACATATAATATGCATGTGTCAATGGCCCCTGTGTATTAACATAGGGATCAGTTCCTTTTCTTACAACAAAATTACCAACTTTTTCAATGGAGATTATACCCTGGTGCCACTAACAGGTAACTGTGTTTGACAATTTGTATTTTGAAGTCTGCTCAGATGCATGAACACTTGAAGAAAGAATAGTTATATATAGCAAATCTTATACACTCCCCTTTGGCCATTTGAGGTGTTGGGAGGTATGAAAAACAACTGATAATCACATTCTCATACCTTAACTGCACAGTTTATTTCTATCAATAAAAATAATATTTAGCTTTCTGTATTGGGTGGCGGTCTCATGGCTGCCCTATGTGTTGTTTGGCAGTCACAAGATTGCCCTCTGTATTGTGTGGTCCTGACAAGAGTGCTATGTGTTGTATGGCGGTCACAAGGGTGCTGTGTATTATGTGGCGGTCACAAGGTTGCCCTCTGTATTGTGTGGCCGTGACAAGGGTGCTTTGTCTTGTCTGGCGGTCACAAGGGTGCTGTGTGGTCTTCTGCTGCTGTAGCACATCCACTTCAAGGTTGGATGTGCTGTGAATTCAGAGATGCTCTTCTGCATACCACCCATGGTTAATTGAGTTACTTTCGCCTTCCTATCTGCTGGAACCAGCAAAGGCGCACGCAGGGGGGGTTTCTGATTCTCCAGAAACCCCTCCCCTCCGCGAAGAACGGGGGCTAAACAGTGCCCCTACATAGCGGCACTGTACTGTATAGAAGCCGCGACGATGTCAACAATACAGTACCGCCGCGGACGCTTCTTTGACAGCGCCACGGCTGCTGTACAATACAGTGCCAGGGCTGCTGTAGAAAACAGTGCCGCCGAAATGGCACTCTCTATATATTTTTTTCAAAGGGGGGGAAACCCCCCCTTAAAAATACTGCGTGCGCCCCTGTCCAGGATGGCCATTCTCTTCTGACGTCTTTCATTAACAAGGTGTTTCCACCCACAGAACTGCCGCTCACTGGATGGTAATGGTTTTGGTTTTGACTCTCTGTAAACTCTAGAGACTGTTGTGTGTAAAAATCCCAAGAGACGAGCAGTTTCTGAGGTACTGAAACAACATCTCACCAACAATCATTCCACAGTAAGTCACTTAGATCACATTTCTTCTCTATTCTGGTGTTTAGTCTGCAATTTTTGCAAATATTTGTACCTTTATGCTACGTCTTCAAACTTTTGTGCACATATATATATATATATATATATATATATATATATATATATCATCAACATTATATAGCGCAGATTTTGTGGCGCTTTAAAATTGGGAACAAGCAGTGCTAAAACAGTACTGGCTAATACATACAGACAGAGAAGTAAGAGGGCTCTGCTTGCAAGCTTACAATCTATGGGACAGTGGGAGTTTAAAACATCAAGGGTAAGTGCTCCATCAAACTGCATATTGGCCCAGCTTGAATGCAGAGGTAAAAAGTATTTAATGGGCTGTATGATCAGTCACACAGCAATGTTGGTCAGAGGTTTTTTGTCTTGTGGTAGCTGTGTAGAGGGTGGTAACCTAGGGAAATTAAGAGGGTAGTTGAGGAATAGTATAAACTTTTCTGAAGAGGTGGGTTTTCAGAAAACGCTTGAAGGTTTGAAGACTAAAAAAGTGTTATTGTGTGAGAGAGGAAATTCCACAAAGTGGGTGCAGCATGAAAAAAGTCCTGTAACCGGGAATGGAAGATCCAGGAGAATTAAAAGAGAGTAATGGCCTTTAGTTTAAGCTGTGATCAAATCATTGACAACCTTGGTCAGGGCAGTCTCTGTGGAGTGTTGGGAGTGAAAGCCCAACTGAAGAGGATCCAATACGTTCTTTGACAAAAGAAAGTGTGTGATCAATATAGATACATGCAATAGACAGTGTTTATATATATATTTATACTTAGATTCCTGTTTCATTCTTTTATAAACTTTATTACGTTTTCAGCACCCTGTACCCTGTGCTTTGTTCAATGTTAAAAACCTGAAAATTAGCATTTTTCATATATGTTTCTGTTAAAGCACTTTACAAATCCCCTACACTGGCTCAATTTATTTCTAAACCACAGTACAGCTTTGAAATGGAGACGATAGACTTGCCATACTCCACTTCTGCTTCAGCCCCTATCATGAAGTGGTTCAGTATACGTTACAGAGTAAGTGGGTGCAAATCCTCTCGCTCCTGGCTTTACCCGATTCCCCCCATGAGGACTAGTGGTTCCCCCCACTGCATCTTTTGGACGTTCTATGTTTCTATGATTTGCATTGCAATGTTTTTTTGTTTTGTTGTGTGTTTCCTATTTTCATAATGTGTGGATTCATATTTGTTGTAATACTCATTGAGCAACCACCCTCCCCCCCTGTATCCCCCCTTGTTGACTCCCCTCCTTATTTTTTTCTGCTCCCTTACAATTTAGCAAAAACTTTAATAAAAATTATCGATGAAAAAAAAGAAGCACTTTATTAATAAAAATAATCAACCATTGTATTTTTGTCTTTATTGCTCAATAAAATAACATACCTTTACCTCTCAACTGTCCCGATTCCATCAAGATAGTCCTGATTTTAGGGGACTATCTTGATTAGCCAGGAGCTTATCCCAGCATGAGGAACAGCTGGAATGTATTCCCACTCTTCACCTTACATACATGCTGTGTGAGTCAGTGGTGGACTCTTTATATAAAGGGAGGATGGGAGGGAGATGTATGCCACACCTCCGGTAGGACGGCACTTCTCACAACAGGCCCTGTATAATTTTCAGCCCCAGGCCCATGTGGCCCTTAATCTGGTCCTGTTAATAGGTATGTACAGATCAGTAAGAATTTATTCATTACATTAAAATGCATAGCGGGGAAGTTTTCCCCAAATAACACACACTGTGACATCACCTTTTACCAAACCAAATAAAGACATGGACACCAAATTAAAGTTGGAATGAATGACGGTATTTATTAATATTTAAACTAATAGGACTGTAAGGCGGACGAGAGCAGGGCAATCAGGAACGCAAAACCAATAAAGGTCGAAAGGTCAGACCATAGTACCACCAACCCAGGATCATACCTTATCTATTGGCTGGTGCTAAGATCAAGTCCAACGGCAAGACTACGCCCCCTATTAACTCCGCCAGTATAAAGCATACAAAACTAGCCCAATGCTCCTCCTAACATACGGACCAACCATAGTATGACACCATAACCACAGAGGAGTAGTGACCTATGACAAGATCACCCGAGCACCATATGCACAGTTACCGACTGCACTGCTCTCCTACCATGCCACATGCAAATTAAACATGCGGCCCGCCAACTACAGACCTAACCACGCCTCTTAATCTCCAACACAACTGGTCAATAAAATAACGAACCCCTTCCTCTGACAAGTGAACACCGTCTAATCTGTATAAAAAAGCAAACTCTGCTTTCAACAAAGGGTGCTTTATAACAGAACCACCCAAATCACGAAAGATTTTGCTAACCATCTGATTTATTTTGAGGACAGCCGCCGCAATGTTAACAGCAGACATAAAAGATCTCCAACGACGTCTAGGGACCATATAAGACCAACACAATTTAGGATTAGGCCATCTACTAGAAATCACAGACATGTCCTCCCGAATTCTAATGATGAGATCCAGGGTTTTAAATTGACCTACATCATTACCACCAGCGTGAACGACCAACACATCGGGAACCCCATGTAATACAATTTCCTCTGACAAGAAAAGGAGAAAATCTGCCCATTTCAAACCTCTCTTCCCTATCCATCTAATGGAAACACTATCCGGTAACCAGGGGAAAATACGAGATAAAGGGTGTCTATCAGCCCAGTAAATGTAAGAGTGGCCCAACACCCAAACAGAGATCTTCGAAGATTTCACTCCTACAACGAGATAAATAAAGAGGAACCATAAGCAAGGAACGCATGAACCAAACTAACAGAAATACCAAAGAGAACACAACTATAACTGATACACCTAAGGGACTAAAGGCCCAATGAAATAGAGGTACTATCCCCCAAATAAATGAACCCCTGTAAATAACTAGCAGAAGGGGGCAAAGAGAGGGAATACTGGGGGTAATACATTAATTCCAATCTTAAACCTAACAGAACGAAAGGAAAAGCAGCAACCCAAGTGAAGGTAAAAACCTATGAGGAAAAATCCCTTCACGCCCCCGCAAAAAGCAGCGAGCAGCCTAGCGCTCTGGGTTAACTTGCTTAGAGGAGAAAAGAGGTATAGAAGAGCTGCGTAAAGGGAAAAAACAACATGGTTATACATCAGGACGTATATAAGATTTATAAGAGCTTGACTTCCATCTTCCTAGCATTTGTATTGAAGCTACAGAAGCCCCACTTGCTGCAGCCGCCGTGGCAGCTCCAATGCTAAACTAATGTGTCCCGAAATCTGATGTTGATAAACCTAGGGCATTTAATGCGCTGCACATAACTGAATGAAATTGGAATTTAGTAAGGGGGAGCAATCTTTATGAACAAGCCAGATTTCTGCTCCATGCGGCCTAAGTGTGGCGAAATGTTGACAAAGTCTAACCGGACATATCACTTGATCCTGATGTTTACTAAGGGTAAACCAATGTCCTACACCTACCTGATCAGTTTTGGAGCGCCTAATTTTTACTTGAATGTTGTCGTCCGACAACACCACGTGTTTACCTAGCAAAGCAGCTTCCCTCCTGTTTTTGGACTGTATAACTATCTCACTGACTCGCATAGCGCCGTGAAAAGCCATAGAGAACGCTGCCGCAAACAGTGAAGCTTCAAAATGGTCTGATGTCACTTCAGGCAAAATCAAAATCATACGAAACAATAATACGGGATCTATGGGCTTCCTCCTATTTTTAGGAGCGGGGTGAAGCCTTGACCATCCTTTTAACGCTTTGTTAATGAGGAACGATTTAGTGGGATCTTGTAAACCTTGCACCATAGCCATAGCCACCATTGAACCTAGCCATGAATGATATACCCGCTAGGATAGCTGACATAGATGTTTTACTAACCCCCTCCAGGTAACACCCCCACATGAAATCCACAATACCGTCAGGATCCCCCGGGGCACGAGAGGGGCCGGATGACAGAAAGCTCTCCCATCGTTTCCAGGCTGCCCGATAGGCCTTCCACGTGGATGGAGCTATAGAAGCCTCTGCCAAGAATCTTAAACTGGACCGACCATCTGCCAAACATAAGATGGACAGGCTGTACCCACTGGGTCAGCATGAGGGGCCAGGGATCTAAAGCGCTCCCATTCAAAACGAGAAAGGGAGTCAGCTATGCAGTTGTCTATACCTGGAACATGTTTGGCGCGAAAATTTATGTTGCAGTCCAGGCAACGAAGCACCAGAATGCGCAGCAAATTTACTGCCGGCTTAGAGGAAGCGCTCTGCCGGTGAATTGCCTGCACCACACCCAAATTGTCACACCAAAAGGACACATTACACCCTGACAGCTGAGGGGCCCACAACTCCAGCGCTACAATTATGGGAAAAAGCTCCAGTATCAATAAATTCTTTGTAAGCCCACCCTCTATCCAAGATTGCGGCCAAGATGAAGCGCACCACCGACCTTGGAAGAAAGCACCAAATCCTTTAGCGCCTGAGGCGTCCGTGAATAGATCTAACTCTAACGTAGTAATGGGAGGCGAAGGCCAGATCCTGGAACCGTTAAATTTCTGAAGGAATGTTACCCATATTGCTAAATGCTCCTTTATCTCGTCACTCAGTTTAATTAATGCGTGAGGTTTGTTCCTGCCCGCAGTGGCCAACTGCAATTTCCTGCAGAAGATCCTGCCCATGGGTATGACCCTACATGCAAAATTAAAGGATCCTAGTAAAGCTAGAACCTGCCTAAGTGTACGAGAAGGAGAGGCCAGAGTGCTGGATATCAAACTCTCCAATTTCGCTATTTTCTCCGCTGTCAAACGACAACAGCCTGCAGCCGAGTCTATTTCTATCCCTAGGAACGACAAGCAAGATGTTGGGCCTTCCGTCTTATCCTTGGCTGGCGGTACCCCCATAACCAAGAAAAGGCCCTGAGCTGAATACAACGTATCTGAACACACTGAGGAGCTAGCTGGACCTACAAATAGAAATTTCATCTAGATAATGTGCGATGCCCTCATGGCCTGTCCCTGCTTGAATTGCCCAATGGAGAAAAGAACTAAAGGATTCAAAATAGGCACATGATAGGGAACACACCATGGAAAGGCATCTATCAATGTAATATTGGCCTTTGATCTTGAATCCCATGTATCGAAATGACTCTGGGTGAAGGGGAAGCAACCTGAAAGCTGACTCAATATCTAATTTGGCCATAAGAGCTCCTGTTCCGAACCTCCGAACGAGCATTAAAGCCTCCTCGAATGACTGGTATACGACAGAACTTATGCCCTGGTCTATGGCATCATTGACCGAATTGCCAGCGGGATGTGACATGTTGTCACTCACCGGACCGTGAGTGCCTCTGCGCTGGTGTGTGGTTCTCTATCCTTCCTGCCGGTGCCTGTCCTGAGCCACGGCCGTCCGCCATCTTGATGGACTGCGCATGCACAGCATCCATGAACTCTTATGACCTTGCTTTTAATCTAATTGGTGGATCAATCACCTCTCCCTATTTAAGGCACCTGTGGCCATGGTATCGTTGCCTGATCTTGAGTCTCATTCCCTGTGAGTCTCTGAAGGTGTCTCCTGTGTCCTGCTCGTATCTTCAGTTTCCTGCTGGATTACCTGCTCTGCTCATCGGCGGTTCCCATACCCGCTACTGACTCCTGTGTCCTCCTCGTGTCTTCACCTGTCTGCTGGATTACTTGCTCTGCTCATCGGCGGTTCCCATACCCGCTACTGACTCCTGTGTCCTGCTCGTGTCTTCAGCTGTCTACTGGATTACCTGCTCTGCTCACCTGCGGTTCCCATACCCGCTACAGTCTCTCAGCTCTCCTGCTGTGCCTGCATATCCTCGTTGGACAAGCTTCTCTACTCAGCAGCGGTATGCATACTTGTTATTGACTATCAGCTGTTATCCTGCATATCCGCTTTGGACAAGCTTCTCTACTCAGCAGCGGTATCCATAGCCGCTATAGACTATTAGCCGTTACGCTGCATATCTGTTTGAACAAGCTTCTCTACTCAGCAGCGATATGCATACTTGTTATTGACTATCAGTTGTTATCCTGCATATCCGCTTTGGACAAGCCTCTCTACTCAGCAGCGGTATACATACCCGCTATAGACTATTAGCTGTGATGCTGCATATCTGTTTGGGACTAGCTCCTCTGTTCTCCAATTGTATTTATACAGTTATAGACTCTTATCACTCCTCCACTTATCCGCACCTGGACAAGTCCTCACCTCATCACAGCAGTGGTACAACTTGCTATATGCAGACCACTGACTTTCCCGCTACCTACCTACACCTGAACAAGTCTTCCCTTCACAGCAGTGGTACAACTTGCTATACGCAGACCACTGACTCTCCCGCTACCTACCTGCACCTGGACAAGTCTTCCCTTCACAGCAGTGGTACAACTTGCTATACGCAGACCGCTGACTCTCCCGCTACCTACCTGCACCTGGACAAGTCTTCTCATCACAGCAGTGGTACAACTTGCTATACGCAGACCACTGACTCTCCCGCTACCTACCTGCACCTGGACAAGTCTTCCCTTCACAGCAGTGGTACAACTTGCTATCCGCAGACCACTGACTCTCCTGTTACCTTCCTTCACCTGTTCACGTCCACTCTACTCTCCTACCAGTACAGCTGCAAGTCGCTGACTCTCCTACCAGTATAGCTGCAAGTCACTGACTCTCATCTATTCCATTGGCATTCTCTCTCCATCTGCTGTTATATACATTCCTACTATTCACCCTACTGCCCAGAGGACCGCTGTGTAAACCCCGCCCCTCTGGTAAGCATTATCAACTGGTGAAATCCTGGGCAGAACTCCTAGTGCCCGTGACACATGTGCTGTATTGGCGGAAATTTACCTGGTACTTTTTTAGGGACTATACCTACTGGGGATATGACCAAATTCGCCAGGGGAGGGGAATCAAATGGGCCAATCATGCGGCCCAAGCTTATTTCAGCGCAAATTTTTTCGTCAAGGATATTGGGAAATACATATGCTGATTTTAAGTTCCTAGAGGCCCTGTCGCTAACAGATGTGATAATAGGGAGCCTAAAACCGTGACGAAAACCTTCGCAGAGAAAGGAAGCCTGGGCCGTATTCGGATAAAGCCTAAGCCACTTTTTTAAGACCTCGTTACATATGGGGGACTGGGCTTTAAGGAACACTGCCGTCGCTACTGCGGGTTCTGGAGAGGCCGGGGGCACTCCTCGGACACTCTCTGGCTGAATGCTCACCGTGGCAGAAAGAGCAGATGTGTTTGTATCTGCAAGACTCTCCTCTACCGCAGGCCCCGTTGTTGAAATTGAAACACCTGTTTTTTGCAAACTGGGGAGCTCCACGTCTCCCCCATTGCGGAAACCGATTCCACTATGCCCCTGAACCGAAGGCTAAGCTAGCCCGGTTCAGTTGCATCCAGATCTCAACATCTTTAACACCTAAAGGCATGTCCACCCGACCGTCTACTCTCTGCCGAAACAATTCGTCGTATTTGCGCCAAGTCCCCGGGCGGTCGTTAATAAACATCTCGTTTATCAAATGTAAATATTTACAGACCTCTTCGTGGCCTGCGGTCTCGTCTCAATATAACACGCCGCGAAGGAACAATAACCCGACAGCCAGTTAGGGAAGGTTTTATAGGCATCTTCCTCTATACCCCCTCTTCCGCAGGCCGCTTCTAACTCTTTCCTGCCCAATTTCGTGATCTCTAACATGTCTACAAAGAAACCTTTACTTTATCCTGTCTCTAATGCAAGGGCGAATGCCCGCTAAAAGGGCGGTGTTCTCACATTGAACCATGCCGGCTTAAACTGCTGATGATTTCGCTGCGGCCCCTCGTCTATCCCCTTTAGATCTTGATTTGCTAAAGTGAGAGTTGAGAATCTTAATCAACTTCCGAGGACCCTCCCCCGATAAAGAGGGGGAGTCCTCGTCAGTGGACGACATTGGAGGGCTATGTGTAAGTACATGAGGTGTACAAACATCTAACAACTCACCCCCTGCGCTCGCCGTCGTTTGCAGCCCGGCTCCTGCCGCCCCAGATGTCCTGGCACCGATGAAGCCTCCATGACGCCCGGCTGTGATTCCGGACCCGTCAAAACTCCTTGTGGTGCAGCTGCAGCCGACCCCTGATTCTCCGCTGTGACCTCTGCCCGGTCTGTGGCTCTTGCCGTGCTCCCGACTGGATTCAATGGCTGCACCGATGGCAATTCCCCTGAAGCTTGGGAATCTGCAAACACAGGCACGTTAAAATCGGAAACAATCTGATGAGTACCAATAAAGGGTCCACACCGTGTTTGACTGCCACCTGCCCCGACAAATCCCACCGGAGGGGGTAAATACCAAGGTGAAACCTGATGACCCGTACTAACAGCCCCTACCTGTGTGGTCGGAACAGGGTAATAATGGGTATAAGATCAAGACGGGATGGGGTAAGGAGGGGCAGGGGAACGTATCCCACCCGAGGCCGACACCCCCCCAGCCGGGGAATAAGGTAAACTCCAGCCCTCCCCCCCCCCCAGCCTGTTGAGACTAACCCCCGACTGCCCACACCCCAAGAGGCTATTGACAGGCCCTGCCGGGATAGGAGGGATTTGTAACTGTGAAATGGAGACCGGAACTGTGCTCAGGAATGGCTGAGGGGGGACACCCGATCCTGAAGCATTGAAACCTCCTCCCCCAATAGGACCCGCAGAAACCCCTTGCCTGAGGCCCAAATCAACTAAGCTATCCCTGCCAACAGCGCCCCCAACGGGGACGCAAAGGGCACTGCTCCGCCCCACTAGACCAACCCCATAACGCCTGACAGCCCCACTATCCAGGGACAAATCCAACCCCCCCGGGGACCAGGGGGTCCCAGATCACAGGGCCTAACCCCCTATAAGGAGAGCGGACTGCCTGGGACCTAACCGCTGCCTCTGTGCCGCCACCCGCCGGGCCTCCTGTCTTCTCCCAGCTCTGAAAGAAAGTTGCGCCCTGGAGAGTGAGAGAAGGAGGAAGGGATGCCTGTTGTACACCCATAGCCCCCAGCGCGCCCCCGCTACCACTGCTTAAGACCTCCCCCCCACTAACAGATGAGGGGGCTACACTCCCGCCCCCCGCCGATGGAAAAACCGAACCTTTGGCGGCGGAGCTCCTTGCCCTCCGCCCGCCGGAAGAAGACCTGCCCAGTGTGTGTCTGCGTGGAGAAGCGCTCCGGGTCCCCCAAGCGGCCACAATGCTAGAGATTGGGGACAGCGCTGCCTCCACGTGTGCCGACAAGGAGGAAGAGAGGGCTTGGGCTGCCGGGATTGGATCTTTGAACCTGGCTGGGGCACTCCTAAAACGGCTTGGCCGCGACATACTGCCCCAGGTAATACCAGAAGCAAAAGGGAAGTTAAACAGGGGAGGGGGAGAGAAGCGGAGGGAAGGAAAAAAAGGGGGGGAGGGAGACACGGAGCACCGCGCCGAGGAGGGGAAGGAAGGAAAAGGAGGAGGGAAAAAAAGAGAACAGAGGGAAAACAGAACAGAGCAGGGGAAACAACAAGGCAGAAATAAAAAATAAAACACAAGAACAAAAAATACACAGTGCACAGCAATACACTATAGAAGGAGACTATCACTACTCAGCCTGACTCTCACGAATCCGGAAGCAGGAAGAACTATATCCTGTCTGCACTGACTTATAACTGTGTATAAGTCCCAACCTCTTCCTGCTCCCATTGGCTGAAATTCCAGGAATCCACAGGTAATAGGTTCTTTGGCAAGTCACTCACCCGCATGATTTTAACTGTGTTTAGTCTAATGGACACATTTCTCTTATAGTTGGTTAACATCAAGTCATAGCAGCAGAAATCTGGCACTCCAGCCCTGTTCAGGACAACAAGTCTGCATTAATATGCAAATGTCTGGGGCAGTGACACAGCTCAAATGAGAATGGTTGAAAAGCATGGTCCCACCTCCTGGGGCGAGCATTTGAGTCTCGCATAGCATGGAGCCAGCTTAAAGGTGTATGATTATAGTGACCACAACAATGAGTACTCTACTGATTTGGGAAGGGCCTCTATGGACCGTTTGCGAGACATGCCCTCTCTACCACTGAAAATCAAGTTTCCCAAGGACATAACTTCTGGCTGAGATAGAAAATCGGATGCGCTACCCCAAAATCTAAACACAGGACTGCCCTTAGTCCCACATCAGAGCTGTCCACCTGTAGTACAAATTGTTTAGTCAAGTCTGGGGACCATAAAACAAGCCACAAAAGTTCCACTTGATGGTAACAAAAGCAGCCTGACACTTAGAAACCATTTTTAAAGATTAATTTCTCAGTCGGTCCGTTAAAGGAGCCGCCAATGTAGAGAACTGGGAAATAAACTAACTATACTAGCCCACCAGTCCTAAAAATGACTGCAGCTGTTGTATTGTACAAGGGTCTGAGGCATTATTTGCAGCCAATAGATTATTATGTTGTAAAATAAATTAAAATATGGATGTTGTGTGTAGTTCAATACATCTAGCATTACTAGAACAGCCATATGCGTTATGGCCGAGACAAACAACTTGGGAAAACGTTGCACCACGTGAGCTCGAAAAATAAGGAAATCATTTTTCGCAACAGTATTATATTCTGTGCTCTAAACATGGTCCTACGTAAGTAATTACTTTGTATGTCAGCACTCACATTTGCGAGTCTTTTTAAATATGCTTCAGTTTTCTCTCTCTATTGGTCTGCGCTGTCACACACTGTTTCTGGGATGGCTATTTAGCATTCTTCTAGGTTCTCAGACGTACAGAACAACACAGTCTTTTCTAGATATTCTACTCTATTCTACTAACTTTCTAGGATGTTTATTTATTTGCGAGTTTGGTAATTTCTCTCAGGTGCTTTCAACATTAGCCATTTATTTTAGGTTGCATGTTGGGATACTCATCTGTACATCAAGAAAAGCTATTCATGCTGAACAGTTCACGTATTTCACAAATTATCTTAGTTAGATACCTAGTTATAACTCAACTTTGATTATTTAATCCTTAGATCAGGCCTGTCCAAACTGCGGCCCTCCAGATGTTTATGAAACTACAAGTCCCAGCATGCCCTTCCAGCTATCAACAGGTTGTCTACTGGCAAAGCATGCTGGGGCTTGTAGTTTCACAACACCTGGAGGGCCGCAGGTTGGACAGGCCTGCCTTAGATTATCTACCTGAAATACATTATTTTTAATGAAAACAGACAATTTACAGGCATAGGTGGTATAAAGAACATTAAAAACATTTGAACCATACTGTGAAATCTGAGTGAAAAATGTTTATAACACAGTCAGTTTCAGGAACAGTTTTATGTACAGTATATAAGTATATCCCCGGAAAAACACATCTACTTCAATATTACTTTAAGTGGGGAATAAAAGCTTGAAAGTTGTGATAAACGGAAAAACAAATCTCATTCAAATCTCACCGAGAAATAAAGCTGACAGTTGCATTGTGATTGGTCCTATTTTGTTTGACTGCGATTGTTTCAACTACAAGTATTTTTTATTTGCTGAGCTTAAGCAATGTGTACAAATTTCATTTTTGGATGAATTGATTTGCTCTTTCGTGTACTTAACCCTTTAGTAATGTTGGCCTCATGTTGGATAGAAGAAAACGAAGAAATTATATCACAATAGTCACAACTGATTTCTTCCATGCAAATGGTGGACTGTTTTCAATAAACACAAGGGTATCCTGATTTGATGCATTAGGTTGTCTATTTTTAAACATGGGCTATCCATATTATTCCCACACATTTTATACATTTCTGTGCAAAATAGCAAAAACAAAAGTGCATTATTATGGCAATTTTATTATGAAAACCGATGTGTAGAATCCTGCTTTTTAGATAGACAGACTAATGGTGTCTTCTGACATTTCAAAATCTTCTGGAAAAAAACAAGGTATAATTAGTGTGGGTCCTGCAGGGTCGTAACTAGACCGGTGCAACTGCCCAGAGCGCAAGACCGTGTGGAGCGCAACATCCGTTCGTCGTTACATGCCCTCAAAGATGCAGTGCGCAGGGCTGTATTTGTTTATTGACAGAGAGCCGGCGCAATGAGGGAGGTGCCGGCTCCCTGCACACTGCAGCTTCCTGACGTGCAAAAATGACGTTAAGATGTTGTCAATAGAGGAGACAAGAGGAGCCGACGCGGAAGTAACAAGGAGGAGAAGCAAGAATATGCAGAAAGTAATACAGAATGAAGAATAATAAAAGAATCTTGGGAGCAGCAAGGTAATTATAATACTGAAGGGGCTGGAGAGGAGGGGGTCTTGATAGATTTTGGGGGTCTGGAGAGAATAGAGGGAGATTCAGAGGATTGGAGATTCAGGGGGTTGGAAGGAAGGGGGATTTTCTTTGGAGTACATAAATATATGATACATACTATAACAACTTGAGTAATATAAAAAAATAAATCAGTAAAATATTCATTAGCAATAATATTCTCTATAAAATGTGGGGAAGGCTGCACGCCATCATTTGATTGTGGGGCTGTTCTCGTTTACATACATTTGAAGAATGTCACTCTGTGATCTTGGCACATTTAATAAACATTATTTTAGCAATCCTTTCAGTTGGACCTGACTAGCTCTACACTGGGGTAATAAACAGCTTCTCTTTGGCATGAAGTTGATCCATGGCTAGTGGTGTATGAACTCAAAAGAGCTCCTTCTGTGCTGGCTGTCACCATTATAAAGGTAAAATGTACTATGCATATATATAATAAAGATGAATTAGATTTTGTGAGCAATGTGATTCACATGCCATTTTCCTCTGCTGATGAAAATAAAACAAGCATACATTGCATTTTTCCGTTTGGCTGTTCACAGGAAACACCTCCTTTTCCTCTGGGACCATATATTAGGAACATCTTATCCTGTTTCTTTAGTTCCTCTTTCACAATTCTCCATAAAGTACTAATTGTACTCTAGTGAGAATTAAGTTGGTTATATGACCAGAGATTGATATAAACTAACATCGGTGTACACACATTGCCTGCTGAATAAGTGGTGTAGATGTTATGCAGAATTGTTTTCTGTTGTTCCCATACCTGCAAACAGTTCCAATTTCTACGGGACAGTCCTGATTTGGGGGATTAGTAGTGTGACATATTTTTGTCACAAATCTCCTATAAGGAATGTTGGCTTGTATGCACCTATCTTTTCCACCAAATGCATATTCTCTAGATATTTTGAAGATGTCAAACACTACTAAAAGAGAGCACCTATTCTGAAATTAAAAAATATCTGTTATATCTGGATGTTTTTTATGGGGTTTTTACATCCAAATTAATAATGATTTATCCCACTACCCATATATTATCCCCACCACTATTATTTTGTTTTATTTTACTTATAGGCAATTCCAACACTGATCTATTTATCTGCCCATCACACAGCTCCCTGCTCCTAAACTGCTTAGTAATAATTTTACAGATCTGCAGACCTGCATTTTCCTAGACTGATAAACAGTCTTGTGCCATATTTTATAGTGTAATATGCTCATATCACATATGGCACATTACAGAGTAGTGTAGAGCTAGATGCATGGAAACACAAGTCTGCAGGCTTGTAATGCAGAGCAGGAAGCTGAACAGTGTACAGTGTCTGCAAAAGCTGGAGGCTGGAGGGGACTATAAGAAAAATATTCTTTAGTGGTGGACAAAAACAGCTGAGTGAAAGGAAGAATTAATGATTTGTGGTAATAACTAGGGATGTGCACCGGCCACTTTTGGGTGTTTTGGGTTCTGATTACCTTAAGGTTCTGGGTTCTAATGGGTTTTGCCAAAACACCCCCTCAAGGTTTTGGGTTTTGGGTTGGCCTAAGTGACAGAATTCAAAAAAATTTTGTGTGCAAAATTTCTACACAGGCGCAGAGAAATTTCTTACAAGATATGCACGCAAACTGATGTAGTGCTCACTGTGCATCAGCCCCATTATCTTATATGGTTGATCATTAACTATGTCTTTATACCATTAGGTAGAGATTATTAGTTTTGTTGGCCTGGGATTGTCATAAAGCTACCAAATGCAAACTGCACAGCGGAGTGTTTTTTGGCAACAAAAATAAACATTTTTGCTGGATGATAAATGCATGGTTTGAAAAGCATGTATCCTCTGATTCCTCGACCCCTTCAGTGAGTACTTCCTCATCCTCACACATTATCAATTCGTCCCCGCTGGACTCCACAATCACCGGTCCCTCTGTAGTCTCTGGAGGCCATTGCTGGTCTTGATTGAAGAATTGACAATTCATTTTTATGAACATAATTTTCTCAACATTTTGCGGAAGCAACCTCCTTCGCCGCTCACTGACCAGGTTCCCCGCTGCACTAAAAACTCTTTCGGAGTACACACTGGAGGGGGGACAACTCAGGTAAAATAGAGCCAGTTTGTACAGGGGCTTCCAAACTGCCTTTTTTTCCTGCCAGTAAAAGTAAGGACTGTTTGACATGTCTACTTGGATGGTGTCAGCAAAGTAATCCTCCACCATTTTTTCAATGGTGACAGCATCCAATGCAGCGACAGTAGACATGTCAGCAATGGTTGGCAGGTCCTTCAGTCCGGACTAGATGTTCTCTGCATCCCCGCCAGCAGGTCGTTTATGGAATCTCAGCTGTTTCCTCGCAGTCACAGGTGTGGAAGAAAATGAAGGAGGAGCTGTTGCCATGTCACGGTCCTCTTCAGATGACAATCTCCTGACCAGCAGGTCTTTGCACCGCTGTAGACTTGTGTCCGCCGGAAACAGAGACACAACATACGCTTTAAACCGAGGATCGAGCACGGTGGTCAGAATGTATTCCTCTGACTTTAAAAGAGTGACCACCCTCGGATCTTGGCAAAGCGTACGAAGGGCTTCATCCACAAGAGCTACATGGCAAGATCAAACGGCTGGAGAACCTTGCACAACACGGAAATCAGTCTCCACTGCGCTTGACTCAGGCGCATCCCCACTCCTTTGCCTATGTCGTAGGTGGCTGTGTAGGCTTGAATGGCCTTTTGCTGCTCCTCCATCCTCTGCAGCATATGGTGGAGTTCCAGCGCATCACAACCTCTTGTTTGAGGTGATGGCAGGGCAGGTTCAGGCGTTTTTGATGCTGCTCCAGTCTTCGGTAGGCAGTGGCAGAATGCCGAAAGTGTCCCGCAATTTTGCGGGCCACCGCAAGCATATCCTGCACACACCTGTCACTTTTCAGATAATGCTGCACCACCAAATTTATTGTGTGGGCAAAACATGGCACGTGCTGGAAATTGCCCATATGTAATGCCCGCACAATGTTACTGGCGTTGTGCGACACCACAAATCTCCAGGAGAGGGTAAGTGGGGTAAGCCACTGCGAGATTATTTCCCTCAGTTTCTCTAAGAGGTTGTAAGCATTGTGCCTCTTACTGAAACCGGTGATACACAACGTTGCCTGCCTTGGAACGAGCAGACATTTCGGAGCATCTGCTACTGATGCTGCTGCTGCTGTTGCATCTACCCAGTGGGCTGTCACAGTCATATAGTCCTTAGTTTGCCCTGAACCACTTGTCCACATGTCCGTGGTTAAGTGGACAGTGGGTACAACCGCATTTTTCAGAGCACTGAGGACACTTTTTCGTACTTCTCTGTACATCCCGGGTATCGCCTGCCTAGACGGAATTTGGTACCGAGGACAGAATACCTCAATCAACCGTCTAAATACCACTCCACTGATGGCGGACACCGGACGCACGTCTAACACCAACATAGCTGTCAAGGCCGCAGTTATCCGCTTTACCATAGGATGACTGCTGTCGTACTTCGTGGTCATGGCAAACGACTGTTGTACGGTCAATTGCTTTGTGAAAGACGTAGCGGTCTTACGACTTTCCCTCTGGGAAGATGACCGACTCCGAGCAGCAGCAGCGGCAGTAGTAGGCGTAGCGCTACAGGATCCTCCAGATGAATCCCGGATTGAAGAGGACTCAGTCATGCCGGTGATATGGCCTGCAGGACTATCTCCGATCCAGATTGAGGAGGAAATTGACGAGGAGGGTGTTGCTGGTGTGGATACAACGAGACCAAGGGATTTAGGTGTCCCTGGACTGCTGACGGTCCTTGCCACAGTTCCTGAACTAAACACTGAATTATGAAGGGTCTTCAGGTGACGTAGAAGGGAGGATGTCCCTAGGTGCCAAGATCCTTACCCCTGCTTATTGCAGCTTTACATAAGCTACATATGGCAATACAATTGTTGTCCGGATTGGGATAGAAATAATTCCAGACCGAAGAGGAGGATTTTTTGGTCTTCTGCCCAGGCATGACGATGGGCTTTTTCGTCCCATGGACAACACGTTTCCCCCCCTGTTGCCTCATTTAAGATAACCACATTAGCATCCTCCTCGTCAAGTTCCTCCTCAGCGCCAACTACATCAATATCCTCCTCCCGGTGTACAACATTGACATCTTCATTATCCAAATCTGTAACTGCACTGTGGGTGATCCTTCCAGCATATGCAGAGGGCGTGCTGCAAATGGTGGAAGGAGCCACCTCTTCCCGTACAGTGATGGGAAGGTCAGGCTTTGCAACCACCAACACCCTTGGACTCGCCTTGGGGATTTTTGATGCCATCTCTTTAAAAGGCAGAGTTGTTTGCTGTGTTGTTGATGACAGCTTGACTCTCTTAAATTTTTTAGAGGGGGGGGAGGAGGGCTTAGATCGCTGTGTGAAGCTGAACCACTAGTCATGAACACGGCCCGTTCCTTGCCACTCCGTGTCGTAAATGGCATATTGGCAAGTTTACGTTTCTCCTCAGATGATTTTAATTTCTTTTTTTTGATCCTTTTAGTGACCTTTGGCTTTTACATGCCCTCTAATATGACATTGGACATCGGCCTTGGCAGACGACGTTGATGGCATTTCATCGTCTATGTCATGACTAGTGGCAGCAGCTTCAGCATTAGGAGGAAGTGGTTCTTGATCTTTCCCTACTTTATCCTCCAAATATTTGTACTCCCTTATATGCAGCACAAGAGAGCGTACCCCTAAACCACACACACCGGGCAAAGGCTTTAAAAATTATATGCGGCACAGGACAGTACCACTGGACTGGAGTTATACAGCAGTACCAATGGACTTATATACTGCAGGAACAGTGAACGTAGTTATATTGCAGTACCAATTGACTTATATACTGCAGGAACAGTGAACGTGGTTATATTGCAGTACCAATCGACTTATATACTGCAGGAACAGTGAACGTAGTTTTATTGCAATACCACTGGACTTAGCAGGACAGAGCACAGGACACAGCACCAATGGACTGAGCAGGACAGAGCACAGGACACAGCACCACTGGACTCAGCAGGACAGAGCACAGGACACAGCACCACTGGACTCAGCAGGACAGAGCACAGGACACAGCACCACTGAACTCAGCAGGACAGAGCACAGGACACAGCACCACTGGACTGAGCAGGACACAGCACAGGACAGCACCACGAGAAAGAGCAGGACAGAGGACACCTAGCACACCCTCCCTCTTCCCTGATCAATGCCCGAGTGAAGATGGCGGCGGCAAGCGGGGAATATAAAGAATCCGGATCTCGCGAGATCCGACGGCGGGATTATGACGTTAAGCCTCGTTTTCAGTTTTGCGGTCGGCGGGAATACCCGAACAGTGTTCGGATCGAATCCGAGCCCGCTCATCCCTAGTAATAACCTAACCTCCTTAAACACATTCACCCTGTGCAGTTGTAGTGCTTCCAGAACATAACATTCCAGTAAAAGTTTTATTATTTGTCTAATTTAAATATGCAAAGTAAGGTTCAATGTTTGGCAGAAACCTTTTGCACTTTTATGTATTGTTCTGACTGGGCAGCTTTCTTATTAGTATAAATGCATTATTTTTATATAGCTATTGAATCCAATTGATATCTTGATATGCAGCTAAATACATCTGGGCCCTAGCGACAAGACTGTATTTAATTTATTGTTTTTGTTCCCTTGGCAAATATAAACAAATTCACCTTTAAATGTTTACTTATGCTGATGTCCCTCAGTCCAGCCCTCGCCTTTCCAATTTTGATTTCACATTGGGCAGCTGGCATTGAACGATCATCACAACAAGTAAGAAAGAAAAAATAGAAAATGAATATGCAGCTGCCTTTGTGCCCTTAAAGAATATTGCTACCCTACATAAATACCTCCTAGGTCTAGGCCTGTATGATAGATACAGTCCTGTATTATGAACTGCTATGGCGATAGTTCTGTCATTGCCCATGCAATCTTTAGTGACTGGACTATTCCTTGTCTCAAATTTTGATATACCCCATGCCATCTTCTATAAGCTGTCTCCCTGTGGCCAAATACTGTATACCATACTTGCCAACTCTCCCGGAATGTCCGGGAGACTCCCGAAATTCGGGTCAGTCTCAAGGACTCCCGGGAGAGCTGGCAAATCTCCCACATGCCGCGACTGCCACCACTAAATTATGAGATTTGCGGTGAATCGTGTCATATAGGCCCCGCCCCCGCAACAAACCGGCATTTCCGTGGGGGGCGGGCCAAAATGACACGTTTACCCGTGCCCCACCCTCTCTCGCCCTCCCAGTACGCCCCCCTCCTGGAAAGAACTTGCCCAAAGTAGGCAAGTATGCTGTATACTAATACACTAAATAATGGGTATTTGCACTGACCTGTTCTGTAGTCATATAACATGGCTCCCCTTTTGTGATTCTCATTTCACATTCTGAAACTGACCAAGGTAGAAGGCAGGATATTGGGAAGCTCTGAGTTGGGGGGAGTAAGGGATAAAGCTGTCGATACTTATGGTTAAAGATTTCGCTTTTGTACCCTTATATTAATAGATCTCATGTGAAACTTACATTCTAAACTAGTTCCTGCTCCCTGGAGAGTTGATACAAGTTTGATTTGAAGGGAATAGCATTTGAATCGATGCTTAAAATTATTTGTCTAGACTGCATCCTGCTTCACAATACGGCATTCCTCAACACAGGCTGAGCTCTACAAACCTACAACATACAGGCTTAAAGTCGACATTTGTTGTTAATGTGTAATAATATTAATTTACATAGCTTCCTGCATATATTTTTAAGTCCTGAACAACAGCATAGTCAAGGTAGTATCCGGTTCAGCTCCACTGTTTCACTTAATGATGATTTATCTTATTTGTCCTTACCCAACATAAAAATGCCACCTGCATAAGCAATTTCATTAAAGGTGAGGGTCATAATTGTGAATACTAATGTCGACATAAATATAAAGTAAAAATGTTACACTGTATTCCTATAATATTGTTATTGCCATTCAATGTCTCTGGAAGTTTCCACAAATTACTCAGTATTCTAAAATATATTTGATTGTAAATTGTTGCTGATCATCAGTGGTGACAGGTTTAGGTGGATTACTTTGGAAAGAATGGTTATTGACTGTCATTGACTTCTGCAAAAATTGTGGATTTGTTTTATATAGGATTTGTTATAATCGAATGCCCGATGCTACAGAATTTTCTTGCACGTTGCAAATAAATAATGATGATTATGATGAAGATATTTTCAAAGAAGATGGCAATTTAAGAAAAAAGCTATTGTATTAGTTTTAGCTGAGTACAGGTCCAATAAATCTATGGAACTATGTTTCCTGGTCTTCTTGAGGGACAGGTCTACGGTGTTCATCTGCTGTTTGCTTTTGATGGGAAATAGATTTGTCAACTGCCTTGTCGGGTCTGGGAGTGAGAAGATTTGTTATGGTTTCATCGGCTGCAAAAAGAAAAAAGGGAATGGATTCAAAAGTTTTTGATGGCTTCCATATAATGTGAAGATGTGTGTTTTACTAGTAGAGTCATGAGTACGGCTATGGTGAGCAAACTCAGCCTAAAGAAGCATATTAGACCAGTCATCCTTGTGTACAGAAGTAGGACCTAAGTATTGTTCAATAAGAAAAGAAGCCAAAAAGATGATTGTTCTTAGTGTTCCTATCCTGAGATAACGCAGCTCTTACTGCAACTCAGGAGGGGTCCACCTCTAAGACGAGGTTTCTAAATAGTTTTTTAGGGAATTGGCAATACTACTGGCAACTTTGAGTGGCTTTTATACTGAAACAATGGGGCCAATTCAGGATATCTGAAGCCTTTTCAGGGTATATTTGAAATCTATAGGTGGGAATAATATACACCAAAAATTAAATTGTGTTGTCAACAAAATAAAAAATAAAAATTATATTTTTGCATAAATGCCGTTCACTCGTAGGCATTGTAGAACTGTACTGACATGTTTCCGATGAGAGGACAAATCTGAGGAAAAAGTTAAAATATTGTGGAAGTATAAGGTAATACAATAAAAGAGGTCGCAAAAGATTTTATTAACAAAATGTTGTGGTAGTGTTTTACTGAGGCCGAAGACCGTCACAAGGTATTTGTATTGCCCATCTCAAGTATTGAAAGTTGTTTTCCTCTGATCCCCTTCTTTTATCTGGATGAAATGATAGGTTCCTGGTAAATCGAATTTAATAAATACTACATCTACACTGATGCAATCAAATAGTTCAGATATAAAAGGAAGGATTTTGATGGTCATTAAGTTGAGTCCTCGGTAATCAAAGCAAGGTAGAGAGAGTGGTCTTACTTCCAGGGGCGCACGGAGGATTGTCGGGGGGGGGGTTTCCCCCCGCCGACCCAAAAAAAAACTGAGAGAGAGCTGCTGCGCATGCGCAGCAACTCCGTTTCGCCAGCGCTGTCCTATACAGCAGCCGCGGCGCTGTCTAAGAAGCGTCTGCGGTGGTGCTGTATACAATACAGCACCGCCGCGGACGCTTCTTTGACAGCGCTGCGGCTGCTGTATAGGACAGTGGCCACTTAGTTAGCGCAGGGGGAGGTTTCTAGAGGCTCAGAACCCCCCCCCCCCTGCGTGCGCCACTGACTTCTCACCAACGAGGGAGCCTGCACCAGAAAGTGATACAGATTATTGATAAAACCCTCTTTCCAGGTTTTCCACAATATAATTAGATATAAACTTGGTTTTGGGAATTGATAACTGATACTTGTCCCTTAGTTGGACTGATAGTGTGCCTGAGATCAAAGGAACAATCTTGTGAGGTGGCAGGATCTGCCTGTTGCATTTAGAAAATACATTGTGGTACTGAGAATGAGTAATCAGAAGAACATAGAAAATTTCCATAGATAGAACAACTGTCTACAGGCCAGAGGTAAAGGAAGAGCACTCCCAGGTATGAATCTGTTCTTGTCCAATGCACAGTATACTTCTGGAGCCAAGAACGGTCATGGAGAATAGGTTAAAAGCTTTAGAAATCATATAGAAGGAATTTTGCTTCTTATGTAAGAAATGTATTATTTGGCCATCGTTAATTTTCTGCATCTTCTAACACTCAAACAAATTCTGTAAAGTTGTGGATGGTAGTGAAACATCAGCTGGGTCCACTGCCCATGTAAACTGTCAGAGTACATTCCAGATGTGAACCCACTAAGCCACTACCAATTGGTGTCTGCTAATCTGGGTTGAAGAGTCTAATGAATATGCAGTAACCTACTTATGTGATTGTATGAGATCCCAGAACTGCTCTGGTGGCAATGAGAATGTGGCCTGCCATTTATTTGTCATGTGAGCAGAAGGTTGGGGGGGAATGATGAAGGGCAGCAGTTTTTACAGACAGTTCAAGCTTACAGCCTGTAACTTGTATAATCAGAGCAAAGACCTCAGTCCATAGTGGTTTTCCAATTTCTCCAGCAACGTTTGGACTGATTCAGTCATATTTTATGGATTCTACTGGCTGTCAGGTACGGTCTATGTATCATTTTAATTAAGATTTCAGATTGGTTTATGCACATGGATATGCAGTAGCAACATATGTCTTCCTAATCTGCATAGAAATGGTTTGTAACTCTATTTCTCCCAGCAAAAATTATTATTTGTGCTACAAATTGCTTTGGTGTCAGTATGAACCTGTAACCGAATGTTATACCCTATATAACCCTATAACTAAGGCCCTACTACATTGGATAAACTATAATATATAAGGCTGTATAAGACTATATGTGAAATATAGTCATGATAACATTAACGCATATAGTGGATTACTCAGGAGGGTGGCCATGTTCATTTGAAAGAGAACTCCTCTATGAGAGGGAGGAGGTAAGATATCAGCTCTTTTGAGCTCCCCCTTTCTCCAATCTATTTTAATGTTGTTTCTTCCGGGGCTCTAATGTCACCTAGGGTTCTTTTAACCCTATAAAATGCAAGTCAACTCGTCCTTCAGTTTTGAAGTGCAGTTAGAGTATATCCCACCTATCCTTAGCAATTCAGGGATTAACATTTTCATACATGACTCCATTTATTTACAGAAATACATAATAATAATAAATATGAATCCAGCATCTGCTTTAAGCAATGTTTTATATATCACACTCATTATCCATCAATATCACAGTTTATCATTTCTAACTAGCTGTATATTCTTCAGGGCTCTCATTCTGATGAACGCTGTCTGATGGGAAGAACTTTGTCACTGAAACATACAATTTTCTGCTGGTTTGAACATAAACTTTAACTCAAAAACACAATAATACATAATAGCTTCTTGATCTGCACCAAGGTAGAATATAACAGTGTATCATTTCACATGCAGAACATGTGAGTTTATGCAGTCTTACATTTACAGAGACAATACTATAGTATACAATTATATTACTGAATACAAATAGTATATGCAGACTGTGGGGGGGGGGGGGGGGGAATATTTACTAAACTGCGGTTGGAAAAAGTGGCAACCAATCAGATTCTAGTTATCATTTATTCAATGCATTGTACAAAATGACAGCTAGAATCTGATTGGCTGCTATAGGTAGGCAACATCTCCATTTTTTTCAAACCAGCAGTTTAGTAAATAACTTTATGACTCATTAGCTTGCGATTTGTGAAGAAATATAATTTACAGTGCAGTTATGAATTTGAATTAAAAGATACAAAAAACAATCAATGCGCACAATATATCAAAAAGAGGCACGGATGAGCTGTTAATGACCAAACAGGTTGTCCAGACCTGCCAAATTCATCTATCTAGAAAGAGTAAATAAGATCCTGCGCTCAAAATCCGTCTCAGTGTGTAAGCATCGAACTGGTATTACAATATATACATATACAAGGTTTTTACCTTGTTTAATAAGAACATTAGGTAAACATTGGGTAAAATTGGATGAATTAATATACATATAAGGAGATACAAGAAAAAAAAAACACATACCTAAAGAATCAGATTCCTTTGTGGTTTAATGCCTACACGAATCATGTAATTGTTATATTGATCAACCTAATTCTCTGCACTGTAGTTTTTGTTAATAATAACACTAGTGAATACTAGTTATTAAAAATCTAATCCCACCTAGGTTTTTTTTTTTCTAGCAAGTTAAGTACCATTTAAAAATGAATTATTATCTCAGATGTACACCTACAAATCATCATATCCTTTTCAATATCTCTTTGGATGGCAGACAGGTCATAGTGGGCGCGTGATACTGTAGACATTGTGCAGAATTATAAATCCGTAATAGCAGTCTGAAGAAACAAACCAAGGAAAAATGATAATTACCAAACTTATTTTTATAGACTGCCAAATGTATTTATGTTACAAAAAATCACCACATCTCATTTTTTCATGGGATAACTGTTTCTATCTTCCTGTTGCTGAGTTTAGAATTCACTTGGGTATTGTTTTCCTATTAAACAAGATACCCTCCACTATGTTATATTTCACTCCTGAATGGTCTCTGATAATCGGGGATCTTTGTAAAGGAAAGCTTCAGAGTATATACATTTGTTTTCATTGGAAGGTTTACATCTTCAGGATTTGGGATGAATTAAATTCCTGCTACTGATAATAGTATAAAACATGTAAATAATATATCATTTAAGTTATTAATTTGTAGTTGTATCAAACAAATGTAACAAAGAAAGCATGCATGCATTGCAATACCAACAATATAGGCTCGGGAGATTAAAAGCACAAAAGAAAGGTTTTAGAATAACATGCTGGAATACAATAATATACATTCTCATTAAAAAGGCCACTAAACCTAACATAACGTCAGATTATATGGAAGATCTTTCCATAATATTCACAAATATATTTGTGAAAGTTTTCAGAGCTTATCAAAACTTTAGATATTGTAGATAAAGATAAAGCTGTGATAGCAGATTTCCTCCCAGTAATCCCATTGAAGGACACTGTAGGAAGCCTCTTTTAGCCACGTTCAGCCAAAATGCCTGGTAACAATAGTTTGCACAGCAAAGTAAGTGTAAAAGCAATATCAAAGATCTCAGGTTGTACATATATATATATATATATATATATATATATATATATATATATATTACTACTTCAAAGGCCCTTAAAACTTAACTTACAGATGAAAATTGCTGTTCTGCATTCTAGGCTTCAGGTAGTAGACTTCGAATAGACTTTAATAGCAGAAAAAATGTTTTTAGCTTTCAATATGTTTTCAAATATATTTAGCTCTAAAATGTTCCTGAAATTGTTACATATGTATTTTGTAAGATTAATAGTTTATTTATTGTATTCCAGGATAAGTTTGAAGACGCTAATGAGAGCTTTCATTTAAAAAAAAAAAAATTGCTTTATGTTAAGCTGCCCTTTAAAGAGGATATATACTCGAAATATACAAACATACAAGGCCTGATGCAGAGTTGCAACTACACCCTGATTGCATTCAATAATAATTGCATGCACATGCAAAGCAGCAACTAACGCTAGATACTTGCCCCCCCCCCTCCCCTCCCCCAGTAGTATATGGGCCAGGCATACGTCACATACACTTATGCCCACGTCTATAACCATTTGTTTTGTTTGAAAATTCTAAATTCGCTATTAAGAATCAATAAACCTTTAAAAACCTCTTTAATATAAGAGAAAACTCCCCATCTCATGTACGTGAAAAAATAAATACAAATATTTGCTTAAACATGCCCACAAAAGCATAGTATACGTACACGCAACAAAGAAAGTATCTATCAGCAATAGTTAGGCATTCTCAAGCAGGCAATCACAAGCAGTTCGCTATTGCTGGTGACCGATATCATCTGCTATTTGCACCTGCCCTTGACCGCAGACAATACGGCTTGGACAGGTAGATAGCGTCGGTGTCTCGGTCTGTATCTGTTCGCAATTGCACAAACACAACTTTAATGTGCTCAGCTTACTTTGGAGTGTCCCTTCACTTCTCCATCCCACCTCCCCAGGCACAGTAAGAGCTAGAATCATACATAGGCAAATATGCCTTTCGGCCACTCTTCTGGGCATGTGCAGAGCAATTTTACGCAAGATACACTCTGCAAACTGGCATAGAACTTACTCTACATCAGTTCCTCAGGTTTTTTCCACCTCATAGGCAAACCAAGGGGGGTTTCTTAGTGCCCGGAAACCCCCCTCCAAGCCTGGGGCACTGTATAATTGAGGTGGCTGGACCCTGCCCCCGCTTCACACGGCTCTACTTGAAAAGGGAGAGCTGTGTGCACCTAACAGTAGTGCATGCAGCATTGCCCATGTATATTATAGGGAAAGGAAAAGTTGGAGAGCAGCCAAGCACTGTCTAATAATATAGCCACGCCCCCATGCATGCTGGTCACGCCCACTGGTGGCGATGTGTGGAAACCCCCCTTCACAAATCCTGTGTTTCCCCTGCACCTCCCTCCATCTTCAGGTCCTCCAGAAACCAGGCAGCAGGTGGTAACTGGTAACTGGAAAGTTGAAGGAAAGGAAGAGAGAGGAAGGGAACTTTGGAGCAGACAATGAGTGTCAGCTAAGAGCTGCCAATCAAAAGGATCAAATGGAATTGAAAGAAGTAAGAACCCCATTATTATTTGGTTATGGTTGGGAGAAGACCTCTTCAATCCGAGTATACAAAAAGTTACATGGGGCTCACTTTATATAATTACCTATCTAGGCATGCCAATAGTAAAAACAAAGTCCAATCACTTCTTTAAAAAAAAGCAAAAGAAAAACAAAATCAATATATTAAAATAGACAGGAAATGATGCTAGTAATTCGTTAAAGTAAAACTGCAAGAACTTTCAAGTTGAAAGGTGAGTATACAAGACAAATGGTGCTGTCAGGAAACATGTTGATCTTAAATAATTAAGCAAAACATTTCAGCATGAGAAAATGTCCATCCAGTGCTGCATGCTGTCCTCCCACTTTGAGCAGGATCACAATTATGTTTATTGCT
Source organism: Mixophyes fleayi (assembly GCF_038048845.1). Taxonomy (NCBI): domain Eukaryota; kingdom Metazoa; phylum Chordata; class Amphibia; order Anura; family Limnodynastidae; genus Mixophyes; species Mixophyes fleayi. Next base: position 386,264,227 of record NC_134402.1, on the reverse strand, counting down.
TAACGCTGCAGTTGGATTTTTGGCAGCGGTCTGTTCAGTCGGTCAGAGCCAAACAAATGACATTCATCATTCCATTTGGAAAGCATTATTTGAATGGACTACCATTTGGCACAATTATGATGCCTAATATCTTCTAGATGAAAATGACTGGGAGTATATGAACCTACTGCCACAGGAACGACACCCTATTATGTCAATCCAGAGGAATAATATGAATAGCTGTCACCTGTAGGTTTTAAATATAAATGGTCTGTTTAACTGAAAGTACGGTATGTTATACTGCAAAATACAAGCAGTAGAAGAGCGTGTCCCAGTGTTTGTTCATAAAAGAGCTTGCTGTTGTGCAAATATATATATATTAATTATCCCGTTTACCTTTTATATAATACTTTTTCTATACAAAGCCACCAATTCTATTTTAATGGGTTCCAATAGAATGTTCTGCATTCTCTGGGAGAGAGCATGTAGAACATTTTCGCTTCTCTCCTCTTCACAAAGGGTAATCGCTCTAAGCAACAACCCAGACTGGGTTTGTACCCTCTGGATTTTCTCCCATGGACTTATATGAACCTCTATTTCCTTTCTAACATAACACTGTTTTACGCTTTCCCAGACTTTGCAGATCTGCACTTATGTTTCCAACTTACAAATCGCCAATTCTCTCAATAACATCAAATTTGCTATTTCACTCGTTCCTTACATGACCTCCCACTCCTTTAGCGCTAACTCATTATTAGAATCTATGCCTAGGAGTAGATATAATCTATCAGTTTCCATGTAAAATAAAATTAATATAAGATCTACTACTATTTACCCCTCCTGCTCCAATGCATGCTTACGGCCATGTGGCCAATCTGGCTCATGAAGTATATATGGTGGGAGTGTCTGATCTTATGTCCCTTCTGCACAAGGGTTTCTGGTCTTTACTATAACAAATGTCAGCATGTCATTGTATTCTGAACATAGTCTGCTTCCACTCTCAGTCTGTGACATTTTGAAACACACCAATAATTTAGTCATATTTGCAACTTTGTTATATATGTTGAATTGCCTCAAAGTGGAATGAGCCAACTCCCCCTATTATTGTCATGCTTATAAATAGATCTTGGCTCATCTACTTTATGGACTATATGACTAGTATCACCTGGTGATTCCCTTTGCAGCTATTTGGGACTGCTGTACTTCAACTCTTCATCAACATTTTATTAATCCAGCAGGGCCCTAACCCCGTTATTACATACTTGCCTACTTTTGCAGGCAGCTTTCCAGGAGGGGGTCCGTCGAGGGGGCGTGGCCACACGTGGGGCACCGTTAGGCTCCGCCCCCATCAATCTCAGGCAATTTTAGCCAATCTCAGCAGGGAGCGGGCCACAATGACACATTTACCCACCTCCGCCATCTTCAACAATGCCGAAATCTGGATCCGGGATTTTTGCCTGCTCTCTCGGGAGTCTGGGAGAACTCCTAAAAATTCGGGAGTCTCCCGGAATCAACTATGCGTTCATAACCTTGTGAGCTATCTTCATAATTTGCTTTGGGCTTACCTGTGACCATGGCAGAAATGCCCAGCTTTTCCCTCTCCCTTTTCAACATCTTGTACGCTGTTCTTACCAATTCTTTACTAATATGTGCACTAGACATTATGCTTTTTATCCAATTATACTGTTTCATATTATAAGTATTTATGCATTGCATCTTCGCAATCATATTGCCAATTTATCCCAATAAATAAAGGTAAACTGTAATTTTGTAGGTTCAATGCACTAGATCTGGTGAGAATCAATTAATTAACCCATAGTTTTTATTCACTAACAGTGAAGTTGAAAATCTGCACTAAGCAACTAATAAGGCATTTGCTTTCATTGGGTGATTATTCTGAGTTGCAATTACGTGCGACTCAACATACTATGTAAACTGCATCTTCTGCATGAAGATACATTTAAAGCGTCTCATACACTTTAAACGTATCATGAAGCGGTAGAGACAACTGTCATAATAAGTTGATGATAATGACTTCCGTTTTCATGTAGATTAAAAAAATAAATATATACATTTAAACAACTTCATGCCCCCAAATAAAAGTAAACGAAGCACAAGGGGACAAACAGCGTGAGGTCGTCCCGCAAAAACCATAACCAGCAACAAGACGGACTGAGACAGGCGGGTGCCGCTGTTATAATGTGACACAGCAGCAGCCGTTCAACACTTTCCACAAACAATTTTTGTTTTTGTCATCAATAATTTTTATTAAAGTTTTTTCAAGGGCATATAGCAGTGGTTCTCAAACTGTGCGCCTAGGCTTCCTGGGGTGCCTCGGTGATCTCACAGGGGTGCCTCGGCCAGGCCCAGTGGTAAGCAAGGCATGGGACGATTTGGTAATTATTTTGGCTTAGGGGTGCCTTGGAAAAAATGATGGACACCCTAAGGGTGCCTTGAACTGAAAAAGTTTGGGATCCACTGGCATATAGGGTGTACAGAAAGCAACAGGGAGGTACAACAAGGGGTACACAGGGAGTCCCCTCGCATGGGGAGGGAAGTAGTTACTCACGTAAAACAACACAGTAATATTAAATGGAAAGAGAGAGAAACATACAATGAAGGACGACAAAGTGAACAAGTACATCAGGGGAATCAAAGTCTGAATACCAATGTGGAGTCTGGTATATAACGTGTCGGTTAGATTGAGGTCATTCAATTAAGGCCACGGGTGCTGGAGTCCAGGAGCGGGTAGACGCGGCTCGAGCTGTGCCCGCACCATCAGTAATATCATCATGCCCTCAAACTATTTTTAACAACAGTTTATGCTAAAACTTATTTTTTTTTTATGTACCCAATTATTAAGAGAGGACCATCAAGTATTTTTTACCCAGTTATGAGCCAAAATTTCGTGGCCAAATCCAGCAAGATGTGTGGTCACTCTGTGCTGATCGTCTATAGTGCTATACTAGTGTATTGGATAACCTGACTTAGGGACTACATTACAGACAGTGATCGATTTGTAACAATTACATTCTTCAAAATATATAAAGTGAGGATATATACAATGATGACCACTGCTGATTATATACAATATATGTTAGCAGTACAGTGGCACGGTGGTTAGCATTGTTACATCGCAGCTTCAGAGTTCATGAGTAAAATTCCAACCTGGGTCCTATCTGTGTGGAGTTTGTATGTTCTCTCTTTGTGTGTGTGTGCTCCGATTTCCGCCCACAACCAAAAACATACTTACCATTGTGTTTGTGCTGATGCTATGTATATAAACAATAATATTATTTGAAGGTTCAATTGCTTAAAAAAAAATTTTGGGCACTTGAAAAGAGTGAAAATATGTAAAATAACAATCAATAATTGCATCAAAGAAAAAGAGAAAAAATGGTCCATTTCAAGTGTAAAGAATCAAGATTCCCCTGCACTAATCGCCAGACAGACAGCTGAAAAAGCAGAAGTCTTAGTTGCATACATTTGCAAATATACGTGTAAGACATCCATTACCTGGTTCATTATCATTATAGCTGTATATTTTTTAACATTTTATACTATGATAACATATATTTTCATACTACACCCCGTAGAGGCCAATCGAGGGCATGTGAAGAATGCACTGAATGTTGATATGTATGTCAGAGCCGTAACTTAGAATTCTAGCGCACGGGGCGAGAAAAACAAATGCTGCCCCCCTAGCCCTCAAGTTTAACCAAATTAACCTAAAATATTCCTAAATTGCGCCCCCTTCAGCGTCGCGCCCTGGGCGGTCGCCCCCTGTTGCACAGCCCTAGTTACGGCCCTGATGTATGTATGTATGTATAAATTTATATCACTACATATGCCACAAAATGTACATCATTTTCTGAATATAGGACACAAATGCAGCATGTGCAATAATTTGAACACAAAGAACTCTCCCAAACTGCTTACTATCTATGTGTCTTCTTGCTAAATAGCAGCTTGGACCCACTATTGCATTTCACCATTAATAACTTTTCATATGCTCATCACAGGGTTTGCTCACTAAACAACTGACAGCCCTGTAATAAGCAGTAACAATTTTAACCCTAGCAGTGCTGTGCGATGAGCAGGAGAAACAGCAAGGAACAGGCTGTTGCTATGGAAACCCATGCAAATTAGAGCCTCTTACTAACCTCCAATATGTGTATTTCTGTCCACTATATTGCAGTTTGGTAACAGGACACCATAATTCTACAGTTTTACAGCTAAAGGGGTTAGTAGTAGTGATTTGCAGGATGAATAAGTTTTTGCAGTGCCTTGTATGTCACATACATTCATTTGTTTTGCTCCACACTGCTCTTCTTGGTTTTTGGACATACCTAAGCTGATTTATGTATGATATTGATATCATCATCATCTATTTATTTATATAGCGCCACTAATTCCGTAGCCCTGTACAGAGAACTCATTCACATCACACCCTGCCCCATTGGAGCTGACAATCTAAATCCCCGAACATACACAGGCACATAGACCGAGACTAAGGGCAATTTGATAGCAGCCAATTAACCTACCAGTATGTTTTTGGAGTGTGGGAGTAAACCGGAGCGCCCGGAGGAAACCCACGCAAACACTGGGAGAACATACAAACTCCTCACAGATAAGACTATGGTCGGGAATTGAACTCATGACCACAGTGCTGTGAGGCATAAGTGACACCACTTAGCTACCGTGCTGCCCATAAGCGCTGTATTGTGTAAATATCATACTTGCCAACTCTCCCAGACTGTCCAGGAGACTCCTGAATTCTGGGTAGGTCTCCCGGACTAGCAGGCAATTCTCCCACATCCTGCCCGCCTCCTAGTGGGCAGGATGGGTGCCACAATGAGGTGATTATTTTGTCCGTGCGCCCCACAATGTCGATTTTGATGTGGGGGGGGCACAAATTATAAGATTGACCGCGCCCCGCCCATCCTGCCCTCCAAGGAAGGGCTAACAAATTTCAGCCCAGGCAGCAAGACTCGACTCAGCAGCCTATTTTAAAGGGAAAAAATTCAGGTAACCCAGCCCAAGGTAGCGCACTATGCGACCGGCCCGTGGGGCATATGCCCCCTGCCCCCCAGCCCAGCCTGCCCCTGCTGCCCTCCCACTCCTCCCCCTATCCAGTATCTTCCAGAGGGTCCCAACTAAAAGTAGGCAAGTATGGGTTATCTGTCCTCAAGAAAAATGGACAGGGTCAACAAAAAAATATTTTGTAAGAGAAAATGAACCCACTTAAAGCCAATATGGTTAGATATTAAAAAGAGAAATGTATTATGTCAACTATGCCATCAGTTTGACTTTCTCCAGTATAGCTGGATGGGCTGTTTATTCATCCTGACCCTGTAAACCTGATGAATCACCTCCTGTGTGTAGCACTTTGGACAATAGCCTCACATAAAAGGCATGTGGATAAACAAGCTGACAGCCAGTATAATAACCTGCTCCTACTGTCACCCTTACATATCATACAGAATTTGTATAATTTAAGCAACATTCCCAACCAGAATGTCATATATGCCAACATTGCATCAAGTACTATGCTGTATATTTGTTTCATAACAAAGTGTCCATTAACAAATTGTTTGAAGTAAATAATGTCATATTAAAAACACATATAAAAGGATCACTTGTCATTACATAATATACAAGTAAAACTAGTGATGTAAATATTGTGTTATAAAGTGATCAACTCCTTTATGTATGCTCATATATGGAGTTAAGCACAATCTTCACTACCAACAACTGGTTTGAAAATCTACAGTATGATATAAACATTTTTGTAAATTATACAGATTATAAATGTGTTGCCAGGACATGAAAGTCCTGTAGCCACATACAAAGTTAAAGTTAAACATATATATATTTTATATGTGCAATTTCTCACAAACATGTTTGTTAATTGTTTACACCATATTCTTAAAGCCTATTAAAGACAATTAAAACAAATGGATCTATACACACACACTTGTTTTTGTTGTAGCGTGAGGGCCCATGTCTGGAATATTCCTGTAGGGACACTCCTATCCTATTGCCTATCAACAGGACTATCAAATAAGTATGTTTAGGAGCTGTTTGTAACCATGATTATTATTTGAGATTTTCCATTTGATCTAGATCAAATGATGGTCATTTCCCTGCCTTGTGTGGACAGTTTCATGTATTCCGGCCATCTAAAGACATCCATAGGCTGTGACATATGTTCGACAGTTAGATGATCTACATTTATATGGCTGACACCATAATATAAAGTTGGAAAATTAACAATAATGACATTGACAGTATTGTTAGGTCTACATTTGAAATGTAGACAGTATTATTAGCCCTACAAAAATATACCAACCATATCCATAACCATATAACATTGTCTACATTTGAACTGTCAACATTATAATATCCTCTACATTTGAATTGTCAACTTAACAATACTGTCTACCATGTGAACTGTCAACCTAATGTTGTTGTCTTTTTGAACGTCACTCAAATGAATGTCTAGCCATTGACCGCATACCTATCCATACCCAGCCATATACAGACACTTAGTCACGGCTAGCCAAAGAGGTTATAGTCAAGGATAACCACTGCATATGACTTTATTTTGTTCATTTTATAGCTGTTATCTGGTTCTTTATGTAGAATTTCACAGCTGACCACTTTCGATCTTTCAGTGCGGATGGCTCAGCCATGATATATGCAACACAGTCATGCAGTCCGGGCACCCTGTATGTCTGAATAAACTTCACCATGTGCTTTGATCTTCTCTCTAGCCCAGGTTTTTCCGCACTTATTTATGACCGGAGAGAAAACAGAATTGTCCGCTACAGCTGAATCTGCGAAACACAGAGAAAACCATAGGCTTTGAGTAACAAAGCAGCCTGCTAAACCAACCTTTGGAAGCCATGGTTAAGCTTTGGTTTCATGTTCAAATCCATATATCGGATAAGAGATTTCGATCCTATCATTTGAAACAATGTTCATCTCTTCCAATTCTTCCTTTTAAATTCAGCCAGTCTTCCCATCACAAGAGCTATTAAAAGTTTGCTGATCTTGGCGAGTTGGAGGGTAGTTTTTGGGAGGTGGTAATACTGTCAATGAACATTGAAGTTGTACCCATGGAATTCCTCAAATTGATCTAATTTTATGTCATTTAGGTTGAGAACTTTTGAAAGACTAACAACATGCTTTCGATACTTCATGGAAGACAGTGTTTGGGGATTTTTGGTTCCATATTTCTGAACAAAGAGTCGTATGCAATTGGAACATCTGAAATATGACAAAGCAGCTGGTCTTGCAAACATGTAAACATATTCAGCGGTCACACATTCTTCGCGCTTCTCTGCAAGAAGTACCATTGCACTTTGCATTGCTGGTGTCAGCAGGATTGGAACTGTCCTACCTAGTTTTCATCAAATTTCAATCCTTGTGAAGTGCCGGCAGAGCTTTTTTCAACCTTGGAAAACGCTAATACAAAATTTTGTGACAATCCAAAACCTCTCCGGAAATAAAGATCGTTAACAGCATCTTGGAAACTTCCCTTACCTTTTTCGATTGAATAAAATCACCTGTGCCAGGGTGACTTTTTCAAGCAATGTCCAGTTTTTAAGTGAAGGCTCGGCGGATATATTGCTGTCATAAGCCTGCTGTTTCTCATTGAGATACAAGTGCATCTTTTTCACATCGTCAGTGAAAGATAAAAGCTGAGGCATTTATTGTTTATTTTTTATTTATTTTGACTCCTTCAGAGTTTTTAAGGCAGCTGATGAGATCAGATCATTTCATTTTGCCTCCTAGATGTTTGCATGCATTTCCACTACAGCAGTGCAGCCTTCCATCATTGCTTAGCATTCCACATTGTTCGAAATATTTTGCAAAGCCATGCCCCTCCTTCAGTGCAGCGAGGGGGTCTTCAATGTACCTGCATCATCATCGTAGCCAAGTACTAGTTTCATAGCATCTACTACATGCAGAAAGCTTGATGGAATGGTAAATTCGTCCATCTTCTCCAAAGGGGTAGCTCTTCTGTTATGCAACCTTCCCATTTCTCAAAGTTTCTGATGGATGTACTCATGTTCTCCAACATCTTTAACCTGACCCAGTTGTAGAGTCTGCATTGTGCATCTGTCATTTTTAAAATTTCATCTTGGGTCATGCCATTCAAAAGCTTACAAAAACCACCATTTAAGTCAGGTGGAAGACAAACAGAGACTGGACTCTTCATATGTTGTCACAAGTATTTTATTACAAACAAACAAGCAGCACAGTGCATGAAAACTTCAGGAACCATGTTTTTTATTGTTGTTTGCATTGAATCATAACACTGTATCCTGTCCTTACTACCTCGGAGTTGTGTGTAATGTTGCCTCTTTAATGGTTGTAAGGAGAGTCTTACTTGTGGAACACCAGTAAGGAGGGAATTGCAATAGTCAATGCGGGAGATGATGAGTGCATGAGTTTTTGCATTGTCTTGTTTAAGATATGTGTGTATTCTGTATTTCTTTTGGTTATCCAATAAAGGTATCACTCCTATAATACGTTTGTCTTTTTTGACATGAAAGTATTCAACATCACATAGATTTTTCTGGTTGACACGGTACTGCAATAAATAAATAAATAAATAAATATATATATATATATATATATATATATATATATATATATCCAGGAGAGGATAGATAAATTGGGTATTATCCGTATAGAGATGATACTGAAATCCAAATGAGCTTATTAGTTTTCCTAGAGAAGTGGTGTGGCTGGATCACTTATAGACAACTTACTGCATAAATTTATTTTAATTCGTAGCGTAGTGCACTGCTGTATATCATTGCAAATGTACTGATTTTTGATATTGTGTTGTATTTTTATGTTGGAAATGTATTGATTTCTGATGCAGTAGTCGTATGTTTGAGGAAACATGTTTTTGTAAGTAAGGAAGAAAGGAAATCCTAATTAATTTAATTAGGCCTATTTATTAGGGAGTGACCAACACATCCTGTAGTCTGAATGCACAGGAGAGGTTAGTTAGACTTGCTGTTTGGTTTCCTATCTCTAAGACACATGATGCAAGTAATTTAAGAAATCACAGTTTGATGAAAATTTTGTTAAGTTTAAATTGCACTTCATCATCATCATCATCATCAACATTTATTTATATAGTTCCAGCAAATTCCGTAGCGCTTTACAATTGGGAACAAACATTAATAAAACAATACTGGGTAAAACATACAGAGAGGTAAGAGAACCCTGCTCGCAAGCTTACTATCACTTAAATCCAAGTTTAAAGAATATATTACATCCTGATGGTAAACAGCCAATGTAATATCTCAGACGTTGTAGTGCCAGCTCAGAAGAGGGCTGGGTCACACCCTGCCAACATCTGTATCCGAATCTGTATAAAAAGAGCCCTGTTTGACCATGTCATGTTATTATTCCATCTGTAACTTCTGAAATATCGCTAGTACCTCAACCTAGCATGTAACTGTTCATGTAACAGCTTCTTGAGCTAATAAAACATCACTGCTTCAAAATCCTGCTTTGATACCTGCTTACTTGCTATAATTCCTGTAACCTACAGATTAGATCACTCTAATCCGTTATCCGGCTGTTCTGAGGTTGGGAACCAGCATCTAATACCAACACTTTACTCACTACCCTGCAACTCTGACCATTGTGAGAGGCCAGAGCAACCTTGATCTGAAGGAAGTGGTCAGATGTACCAGCCCAGATGCCCAGCAAGGGTGTACACCAGCAGCAAGAGTTACTCAGAAGGAAGCGGTTCTCGGGGCCGGTGAAGGAGCCTAGTGGTGACAGGAAGAGCCCTTCCTATTGCATTTAGAGGGGTGCAGTTTGGGATAAAGAAAGGGGACGGCGGCAAGGCAAGCCCAGCTGGTCCCCAGTACCAGAATAGGGTGGCATAGGAGATCCATCCTGTCAGAAGTGGTATAGATAGAAAACAGCAGAGGATCTAGTATTGAGCCTTGTGGTACACCAACTGATAAAGGAAGTGGAGAGGAGGTGAGTCCACAGATATCAACACTGAAAGAGCGATGAGATAGGTAGGTTGAAAACCAGGAAAGGACATTGTCCTGAAGACCTAGGGATTGGAGCGTTTGTATGAGAAGAGAGTGATCAACATTGTCAAATGCAGCAGTGAGACCCAGGAGAATTAGAATAGAGTAATGAGATAAATCTTCAATAAATTGCTGGTGTGGTCCAGGGAGCACAATAGATCAAAGCAACACACATAGAGAATGGATAGCATGTACTCAAAAGATGTGAACGTATTATAGGACATTTGGTAAAACTGTGAATGTGCAATGTGGGGATAGTAGTCCAACTCCACCTCCTTCTATGCCTCCCAGTCTGGGGGGACACTGTGAAATGGAGGCCACCATGTGAAAGGGCTGTGTCTGATTGTGTAAGCCAGGTTTTAGTTTTTGCCAGAAGGTTGAGGTTGTTCGAGAGGAAGAGGTCGTGTATGGAGGAAAATGTGTTACAAACAGAGCATGCATTCTGAAGGGCAGATTTAAAGCACTTTAGAAGAGACAGGAGACAGGTGATGTGTTTGAGGTTTGCTGTATTTCAGTAGTGCTCTGATATATGTGTATTGGAGGAGTGTGTGGGACCAGGATTAGGTGATATACCACCAGCTAATAGAAGCAGAGAGAAAGATAGGTAAGATTATTGTAAAATGTGTGACTTTTTATTTTCTGGCGACAGGATGAGGCTGCTCCAGTTAGTGAATATAAATAGGACAAAAGTTCATGAGAGTTGAATAGAGGTGAGTGGAGTAATGAAGGGGCAATGTGGACAGAGGTGTGTAATATAGGAAGGGTGACGGATGATATAGTCTAAAGATAATGTCATGAAAGCAGAGTAATACAAGCAATTTGTTAATCATTGGGCTTGAGGGAATTTGAAGAAACACCTGGTTGCAATGTCCAGTGCAGTTAGAGAAGTAGTGCAGCGTTTGGCTGCAGCAGATGTAAGTTATTCTTGGATTTATTTTTAGATGTTATTCAATGTTTGTTCAGCTTTGTTGATTAACTGTGCATTCCAAACACTTTATGTGAGAAACCCCACTTAGTGTAGGAAACCCCAACACATCACACCCCACACTCGCTTCCCCTTAGACTGAATGCTAATATATAGTTGCAATGAATACAAATTAACTACATCTGTGCTAATTGGTCAGCTAATCAGAGGAAATGAAAATTAGACAATGATATACTTATATTTTTGTGCAAGATTAATTTATAATTGGTGAGAAAATATGTCACAACGTATCCATTAAAACATATTTTTTCATGCAAACTCCTTTACAACATAATGGCAAAATGTTCCTCATATCTAGATTTCCTTCTTTTTTCCTCCCAACGTTACTTCTCTACCCAAAGTGCATGTTGTTGTTATAGTAACAGGTTTTTTATATTTATATATAATATAACATTGCAGCTTTACCAATAACACAACAAATATTACACAAATGCCTGGGCTTTACCAAACATAGTCATATTTTCGTGATGGAAAAATACATAAAGTCCCTTATTTTTTTAGCAACATTTTTAAAATAATTTTATTTCCTTCAATATTTAAATCACTACATTATTTTACTTATTATATAAAATATTTTAAAGATATAATTTCAACATTTTAGAATATAATGTATCTTAACCTATCAGTTGTCAGACTGAGCGGCCCGGGGGCCCAATGCCCCCCCGCCCCCCGGCCCAGCATTGGAAGTATTGGAAAAACTGTGAAATCTAATAATGATAAAAGAAACAGATCCGCTTTAGGAGTCGGTATAAAGTGTGTGTAAGTATTATTTCTTCAAAATATCTGTGGTAGCATGAATACTGAGGAGATCAAAGATAGGTTAAGCTAATCCAGATCCAAAACCAAAACCAGTTCACGGGGGTCAGTGAGCATCTCTAATTAGGGTATTGAGTATCCAAGAAATGCTTAGTGTGATACAGTAATAAGTTATTACTACTGCCTTAAAACAAACAATAACCACACTTTAGCTATGTTTATGGGGCGATAACAGATTAACTGGGATCAAATTTGTCTTGTAAAAATATGTGATATGTTCTGGACAAATTACCCTCTCAGTATACACTAGGACACATCCATCCTTTACTATGAGCAATGGATTGCTATCTTTGACTGGGTACTAATACAAGGAGATGTAAGTGGATGAGATGGTATAAGTTAGACTTATCCCATCTTTGATCTCCTCAGTATTCATGCTATCACAGATATTTTGAAGAAATAATACTCGCACAAACTTTATACCGGCTCCTAGAGCGGATCTGTTTCTTTTATCATTATTTTATTTCACAGTTTTTCCAATACATTTCTCACCTATTTGATTATAATATTTTCGCCTTTAGAGACCAGTATATAAATCAATTTGTGTTTTAACATATTATTAATAAAAGAGATTTTATAATTATGTTCGGACTGGATTGCTTTGAAGACCAACCTTAATCTTGGGGTTAAACCACATACATCTTTTGTATGTATAAATATATTAAACAACTACACTTTAATATGAAAATGTAATATAATATGTAGTTTGATATATATGCTATATATGTTGATGCAGTGGTCCCTATACTGTGCTCCTTGATTAACTGACAGAGATGTTGTTGATGATCCTGCTCTAATGTCTGCATCTAAGATGCAAAATGGGATGGCGTCATAATTATGGCATAATCAGGAGTTATGAAAATAATATATAAATGTGGTCATGAAACAGCTCAATTCCTTCCCTACACCCTCTGGCACCTTCTCTTCAGTTGATCCCACAAATGAAGATGAAGTATCTATTCTCTTCTTATCTTCCAACTCTATTATCTGTAATATGCCCTCACAAATCAGTTGATCCCTGTCTCCTGTGCTCATCCCAACCTTAACTAAAATCTGTACTTTCTCTCACTACTGATACCTTTCCGTCATTATTCAGGCATGATTCTCCTGTTCTGACAAAAACAAAATTGGGACCCAAACTATCCCTCAAATTACCGTCCTAACTTTCCTCCAAGTTTATTGAATTTCCTACACTCGCCTCACAAGCTTTCTTTCCACATATAATCTATTGGACCCTCTTCAGTCAGGATTTAGTTCCCAACACTCCACAGAGACTGCACTAACAAAGGTTGTCAATGAATTTATCAGTGCTAAATCTAAAGGTCATTACTCACTTCTAATTTTCCTGGATCTCTCTGCTGCATTTTACACTGTTGACCACTCGCTTCTCATACAAATGCTCCAATCCTTAGGTCTTCAGAACACTGTTGTATCCTGGTTCTCAACCTACATATCTAATCGCTCTTTTAGTGTTCGCTTCTTTGGATCCACCTCCTCTCCGCTTCCTTTATCAGTTGGTGTACCACAAGGCTCAGTCCTAAACCCTCTTCTTTTCTCTATCTATACAACTTCTTTTGGAAAACTAAGAAGCACCTTTGCATTTTAGTGCAATCTCTATGAAGATTATACCCAAATTTATATATCCTATGAGGATGTCTCACCATCTATGTTGGCATGCGGTATTAATGGTCTTTCTGCCATTTCATCTTGGATGTCCTCTCGCCAGCTTAAACTCAATCTTTCAAAAACAGAGTTAATAATATTTCCACCAGTCAACAGATATTACCCACCTGACATTTCTATTTTTGCCAATAACGTGACCATAAATCCCAGCCCGTAAGCTTGTTGCCTAGGTGTGATCTTTGACAGAACTATCCTTTGTTCCCCTCATCCAAGCTATATCTAAATCCTGTTACATACATCTAACAAATATTTCCAGAATACGCACATATCTCTGTCAAGGCACTACAAAAATATTAATCCATGCACTCATCATCTCCCATAATGACTATTGCAATACCATCGTTACTGGTCTTCCCCGAATCAGACTTTTACCCCTATAATCTATTTTGCACACAGTTGCTAGATTGTCTTTCCTTGCAAATCGTTCTTCCTCTGCTAAACCACTCTGTCAGTCTCTACATTGGTTACCTGATTTTTACAGAATTCAAAATAAATTACTTCTACTAACCTACAAGGTCATCAACAAAACTGCACCAACATACATCTCCTCGCTTGTCTTAAAATATTGTCACTCACCGGACTGTGAGTGCTTCTTCCCGTATATTTAGGAACCGTGGCCGTCCTCCATCCTGAGGGTCTGCGCATGCGCAGCCCTTTCTAACCCTTCAGTACCTGTTCCTTTAACTTAATTGGCAGATCAGGCAACACTTCCTATATTAAGCACCTGTGGTCAATACCACGTTGCCTGATCTTGGAGTCTCATTCCCATGAGCCTCTGAAGGTGTTTCCTCGTGTATTCAGCGCTGCTGATTCCTGTGGTTTCCAAACCACTTCTACTCCTGTGGTTTCCAAACCACTTCTACCCCTGTGGTTTCCAGACCACGTCTACTCCTGTGGTTTCCTAACCACTTCAACCCTCCTGTGTATCATCGTGACTGTTAGCTGATTCCTATCCGCTGCCTCCGTGCACTACAGTCTTCAAGCCACTTCAACTCTGCTATGTATCATCGTGACTGTTAGCCGATTCCTATCCGCTGCCTCCGTGCACTACAGTCTTCAATCTACTTCAACTCACCTGTGTGCCCTCATGACTGTTAGCTGATTCCTATCCGCTGCCTCCGTGCACTACAGTCTTCAATCTACTTCAACTCACCTGTGTGCCCTCATAACTGTTAGCTGATTCCTATCCGCTGCCTCCGTGCGCTTCAGTCTTCAGCTCATCTCATCTCTCCCGTGTTTCCTCGAGACTGCTACAACTGATTCCTATCCGCTACTCTCCGTGCTCAACAGTTCCAGCTCGGCTCTGCTCTCCCGTGTTTCATCGTTGCTGCACCTGCTGGTTGCCATCCGCTACCTCCGTGTATCTGCAGAGTCCTGCTGCTGCTACTTCTCAGTTCTACTCGTCCTACAACAGCTGACCCGCTCTCCGTGCTTCTCCGTGTTCCCGCTGGTCTCTACTCGCCAGTCTGCATCGGATCTGCGCCTCACTGTTTTCATCTCATCTAGGTCATCGCTACTCTTCAGGGTCCTCCAGGAGTCCAGTCCTACATACTACTGCTTCCTGAGTATTTGTTCCCCTGCTGGTCTACCTACCTGTGCGCTGCACCTACTTGATTACCGCTTCACCCCTCCAGGGACTTCGCATCCTGCCGGCCTCCAGCCGTTCAGGTATCTCTGCACTCCTGTCTGACAGCCTGCTTCTGAACCACGGTATGCATACTTCTCATTGACTGTGCTGGTGTATTGCATATCTTGCTGGACTGAGTTTGTTCTCCTCTGGAGTTTACTATCCGCTGAGACTATTGCCATCATTGACTGTGTTATCTTGTGCCGGATTACCTCAAGTGACTTTCTATTATTGCAGTGCTGTTCAGTCATTAATATATTGTGCATGTTATTGTGGATCAAGTTTAAGGTGCCCGTGTATCTCCTGTATTGCAGTCTCTCCCCGTGCTCCTCCTCACATATATATTCAGTGGTACAACTTGCTAGAGGCAGACCACTGATCCCTGTTTCCTGTGTCACCTGTTCCAGTATCCTCTCACATAGCAGTGGTACAACTTGCTAACGCAGACCACTGACTCCCCGGATACCTCCACGTGGATTCCATTCCTTCACTCAGACAGCGGTACAACTTGCTATCCACAGACCGCTGACTCTCATCACCTCCTCGTTTCTGTTGGACATTCCTCCTCACTATAGCAGTGGTACAACTTGCTACCGCAGACCACTGACTACCTTCACGTGTCCTTTGTCCATACAGTTCCTCGTGTATTTCTACATCCATATTACCAGTGCTGCTAGTCATAGACTTTCCTGAGCATCTCCATCATCTGCTATTTCCTGTTCCGTGATTACCCTGCTACCAGAGTACCATATTACCATCTATACTGCTCTGGTAAGCCTATCACCTGGTGATCCCTGGGTAAAGACTCCTAGTGCCCGTGACAGTAAGATCAGGCCATGACAGACCCAGATACGGAACCTACAGCTAAAGAGATGCTGCAGCATCTGGTCACCCGTGTGGAGCAACAGGATGCTCGCCAACAGCTGTTACTTCAATGCTACCAGTCGTTAGCCTCCCAAGGACCATCTGGACAGCCTGTTACAACTAATGTTGAAGCTCCTGTGCTTTCCTCCGTTTCCCCAGTGCCATCCCAGGTGTCTACAGCTCCCACGCTTCACCTGCCTACTCCGTCAAAGTACGATGGAGACCCCAAAACTTGTAGGGGTTTCCTTAACCAATGCTCAGTCCATTTTGAGCTCCAACCTCAAAATTTTTCTACCCACCGTTCCAGAGTGGCCTATCTTATCTCGTTGTTTTCTGGACAAGCTCTGGCTTGGGCCTCCCCTCTGTGGGAGAGAAACGATCCTGTATTACAAGAAAGTGCCAAATTCATTTCTATGTTCCGAAGTGTGTTCGATGAACCAGGTCGTGTGACCTCCGCTGCTTCCAGCATTCTTCGTTTACGTCAAGGTTCTCATACTGTAGGCCAGTACGTCATTCAATTTAGGATATTAGCCTCTGAACTTCAGTGGAACACTGAAGCATTAATTGCCGCCTTCTGGCAGGGGCTCTCCGATAAAATTAAAGATGCACTGACTACCCAAGAGCTTCCTTCGTCACTAGAAGATTTGATCTCTCTTTGCCATCGTGTAGACATGAGGTTTCGTGAAAGAGAATCTGAGAAAACAACTTCAGTTAAAGCACCTCTTCGCTCAACCCCTCAGTTTCGTCCAGCTTCACCTTCCGTGATTCCCATGGAGATAGGACGTTCCAAATTATCTTTAGAAGAGAAGAAACGAAGAGTAAAGAATAGACTTTGTATCTATTGTGCTGATTCCACACATATGCTCAGTTCTTGCCCTAAGAAATCGGGAAATGCCAGGCCCTAACTAGTTCTGGAGAGGTGAAGTTAGGGTCCCTGGAGTCCTCTCCAACTTCTATGAAATTAAAAGTCTGCGCTTTTGATGTTACGATTTCCTTTGCTACCAAATCCTTTGAGTCTCAGGCACTGATTGATTCTGGAGCAGCAGGAAATTTCATTTCTAAATCCCTAGTGAATCAATGGTCCCTACCAGTGATTACTTTGAAAACACCGATTACTGTGACTGCTATAGATGGATCACGTCTCATCAATGGTCTCATCACTCAGAGTACGTCTCCAGTAACACTTCAGATTGGTGTGCTACACCATGAAGAGATCTCGTTTTTAATTCTTCCAGTTACGACAAGTCCGATTGTCTTAGGCCTTCCATGGCTTCAATGTCATTCTCCCCAGATTGACTGGCGCACTCCTCAAGTTACGTCTTGGGGAGCTGAATGTCATCATCGTTGTCTTTCTCAAGTCATTCCTCTTAAAGTACAGCAATCTTCCATCTCATCGTCCTCACCGGGACTCCCTCCTCAGTATGCTTCATTTGCCGATGTTTTTGATAAAGCTCAGTCTTAACGTCTTCCTCCTCATCGTTCTTGGGATTGTCCGATCGATCTTCTACCTGGCAAGACTCCTCCTAGGGGTCGGGTCTATCCACTTTCGTTACCTGAAACTCAAGCCACTTCTGAGTACATCCAGGAGAATCTCCAGCGAGGGTTTATTCGACCTTCCACCTCTCCCGCTGGAGCCGGATTCTTCTTCGTAAAAAAGAAGGATGGATCACTACGCCCCTGCATAGATTTTCGTGGACTCAATGCCATTACTATTAAGAATCGGTATCCCATTCCGTTGATCACTAAGTTATTTGATCGCATCAAGGGAGCTCGGATCTTTACCAAGTTGGATCTTCGTGGTGCCTATAATTTAATTAGAATCCGTCCCGGTGACGAATGGAAGACAGCGTTCAACACCAGAGATGGGCATTATGAATATCTAGTAATGCCTTTCGGGTTGTGCAATGCCTCCGCTGTTTTCCAAGGCTTCGTTAATGAGATCTTTCAGGACTTATTATATGTATGTGTCGTTGTCTACCTGGACGACATATTGATCTTCTCACAGGACCTGCCTTCTCATCACCAACATGTGGCAGAGGTCCTTTCCAGACTCCGGGAAAATTCATTATTCTGTAAACTAGAAAAATGTTCATTCAAGTTGCCCCAGATTCCATTTTTGGGGTATATTGTTTCCGGAGTTGGCCTGAAGATGGATCCAGACAAGGTGAATGCTGTATTACATTGGCCCCAGCCAACTACTCTTCGTGCTATTCAGCGTTTTTTAGGTTTCGCCAATTACTATAGACGCTTCATTCAAGACTTCTCGTCCATTGCATCTCCTATTGTGGCCCTGACTCGTAAAGGGGCCAATACTAAGCAATGGTCATCCGAGGCCCTCCAAGCCTTTCAAATTCTTAAAGAGTCCTTCTCCTCTGCTCCCATTCTTCGACAGCCTGATGTGACACTTCCCTTCTTCCTAGAAGTAGATGCCTCTAATGTGGGCTTAGGAGCCATTCTCTCCCAACGCTCGGAGCAACAAAAATTCCATCCTTGTGCCTTTTACTCTCGGGGTCTCCTGCCTGCAGAGAAAAATTACACGATCGGGGACAAGGAGTTGCTGGCTATCAAAGTTGCATTAGAGGAGTGGAGATACTTATTGGAAGGAGCTCGTCACCCGGTGACGATTTTCACAGATCATAAGAACCTGTCATATCTACAGTCTGCCCAATGCTTGAATCCTCGTCAAGCAAGATGGTCTCTTTTCTTTTCCCGTTTCGAATTAATCATAACCTTCAAACCAGCTTCCAAGAACAAGAAAGCTGACGCTCTATCTCGAGCTTTTGTGACGTCCTCTGACGTTGAAGAGGTTTCCAACCATTCTATATTAGACCCCAAATGTATCTCGCTGGCTGCTTCGTCCACCAAAGTGCTACCATTTGGGAAGACCTTCGTGCCTCCTACTCTGAGGAGGAAAATCCTTTCGTGGTTCCAATCTTCTCGTTTTTCTGGACATGCTGGTGAACGCAAGACCTTTGAGATTCTCTCTCGAAGTTACTGGTGGCCCTCGATGAGGAGAGACGTCAAAGAGTTTGTTGCTTCCTGTGAATTGTGTTCTCAGTTCAAATCCTCCCGCAGAACTCCAGCGGGGTTGCTGCAACCACTACCCATTCCGGCCAAGCCCTGGACCCATATTAGTATGGACTTTGTTACTGATCTGCCATCTAGTAAAAATTGTAATACTATTTGGGTAGTGGTAGACAGATTTTCGAAGATGGCTCATTTTGTCCCTTTGTCTGGTTTGCCTTCCTCGTCTACTCTGGCTGAACATTTCGTTAAAGAAATCTTTCGTATCCATGGATGTCCGTCTGAGATTGTGTCAGATAGAGGAGTACAGTTCGTTTCCAGATTCTGGCGGGCCCTTTGTAAAACCTTGGGCATACGATTAGCACTCTCATCTTCTTACCATCCGCAATCAAACGGAAAAACTGAACGGGTCAATCAAGATCTCGAGACCTTTATAAGGATGTTCTCATCAGCCAATCAAGACAACTGGGTAGAATTGCTTCCTTGGGCTGAATTCGCCCATAACAACATGTACCATGAGTCATCGTCCAAAACTCCATTCTTTGTGGTTTACGGTCACCATCCGTCTTTTCCGGAATTTCCTGCCCTCCCTCCCACCCAAGTTCCTGCTGTAGAGACTGTTTGTCAGACCTTCAAAAACATCTGGTCTCAGGTCAAAACCTGTTTAAAGAAGACATCTGACAAATATAAGTCTTTCGTAGATAAGAAGAGGCGGGCTATTCCACCACTAAAAATTGGAGATCGTGTCTGGTTATCTACCAAAAATATTCGTTTGAAGGTCCCATCTATGAAATTCGCTCCTCGTTTTATTGGTCCATATAGGATCATTTAAGTAATAAATCCAGTTTGTGTCAAACTTCTACTTCCTAAGAATCTTCGTATTTCCAATGCCTTCCATGTGTCCTTGCTCAAACCTCTCATCATCAACCGTTTCTCGACTCCTCCTTCAGCACCTCAGCCAGTTCAAGTTCATCAGGAGGAAGATTTCGAGATTACTCAGGTATTGGACGCAAAAATTTCGCGAGGAGTTCTCCGTTTCCTCGTTCATTGGAAGGGCTTTGGTCCTGAGGAGCGTTCATGGATCAAAGCTGAAGATCTCAACGCCCCAGCTCTTCTTAAGAAGTTTTATTCCAAAAATCCGGACAAGCCCGGTTCCAGGCGTTCTGTGCCCACCTTTAAAAAGGGGGGTACTGTCACTCACCGGACTGTGAGTGCTTCTTCCCGTATATTTAGGAACCGTGGCCGTCCTCCATCCTGAGGGTCTGCGCATGCGCAGCCCTTTCTAACCCTTCAGTACCTGTTCCTTTAACTTAATTGGCAGATCAGGCAACACTTCCTATATTAAGCACCTGTGGTCAATACCACGTTGCCTGATCTTGGAGTCTCATTCCCATGAGCCTCTGAAGGTGTTTCCTCGTGTATTCAGCGCTGCTGATTCCTGTGGTTTCCAAACCACTTCTACTCCTGTGGTTTCCAAACCACTTCTACCCCTGTGGTTTCCAGACCACGTCTACTCCTGTGGTTTCCTAACCACTTCAACCCTCCTGTGTATCATCGTGACTGTTAGCTGATTCCTATCCGCTGCCTCCGTGCACTACAGTCTTCAAGCCACTTCAACTCTGCTATGTATCATCGTGACTGTTAGCTGATTCCTATCCGCTGCCTCCGTGCACTACAGTCTTCAATCTACTTCAACTCACCTGTGTGCCCTCATGACTGTTAGCTGATTCCTATCCGCTGCCTCCGTGCACTACAGTCTTCAATCTACTTCAACTCACCTGTGTTTCATCGTGACTGTTTGGCTGATTCCTATCCGCTGCCTCCGTGCGCTTCAGTCTTCAGCTCATCTCATCTCTCCCGTGTTTCCTCGAGACTGCTACAACTGATTCCTATCCGCTACTCTCCGTGCTCAACAGTTCCAGCTCGGCTCTGCTCTCCCGTGTTTCATCGTTGCTGCACCTGCTGGTTGCCATCCGCTACCTCCGTGTATCTGCAGAGTCCTGCTGCTGCTACTTCTCAGTTCTACTCGTCCTACAACAGCTGACCCGCTCTCCGTGCTTCTCCGTGTTCCCGCTGGTCTCTACTCGCCAGTCTGCATCGGATCTGAGCCTCACTGTTTTCATCTCATCTAGATCATCGCTACTCTTCAGGGTCCTCCAGGAGTCCAGTCCTACATACTACTGCTTCCTGAGTATTTGTTCCCCTGCTGGTCTACCTACCTGTGCGCTGCACCTACTTGATTACCGCTTCACCCCTCCAGGGACTTCGCATCCTGCCGGCCTCCAGCCGTTCAGGTATCTCTGCACTCCTGTCTGACAGCCTGCTTCTGAACCACGGTATGCATACTTCTTATTGACTGTGCTGGTGTATTGCATATCTTGCTGGACTGAGTTTGTTCTCCTCTGGAGTTTACTATCCGCTGAGACTATTGCCATCATTGACTGTGTTATCTTGTGCCGGATTACCTCAAGTGACTTTCTATTATTGCAGTGCTGTTCAGTCATTAATATATTGTGCATGTTATTGTGGATCAAGTTTAAGGTGCCCGTGTATCTCCTGTATTGCAGTCTCTCCCCGTGCTCCTCCTCACATATATATTCAGTGGTACAACTTGCTAGAGGCAGACCACTGATCCCTGTTTCCTGTGTCACCTGTTCCAGTATCCTCTCACATAGCAGTGGTACAACTTGCTAATGCAGACCACTGACTCCCCGGATACCTCCACGTGGATTCCATTCCTTCACTCAGACAGCGGTACAACTTGCTATCCGCAGACCGCTGACTCTCATCACCTACTCGTTTCTGTTGGACATTCCTCCTCACTATAGCAGTGGTACAACTTGCTACCGCAGACCACTGACTACCTTCACGTGTCCTTTGTCCATACAGTTCCTCGTGTATTTCTACATCCATATTACCAGTGCTGCTAGTCATAGACTTTCCTGAGCATCTCCATCATCTGCTATTTCCTGTTCCGTGATCACCCTGCTACCAGAGTACCATATTACCATCTATACTGCTCTGGTAAGCCTATCACCTGGTGATCCCTGGGTAAAGACTCCTAGTGCCGGTGACAAATATCGCCCAACTCGACCCCTCCGTTCTACACAAGACCAGCGTTTCTCATCCACACTTGTTACAGGACTTTGTTGGGCTGCACCAACTTGGTGGAATTCCTTTCCTCACACAATAAGACCACTAGTCTTCAAACCTTCAAGCATTCTTTGAAAATCACCCTCTTCAGGCTACCTTTTCAAATTCCTCAACCACCCTCTTGCCCTCCCTAGGGTACCCTATAGGTACCCTATTACCATCCACTACACAGATCACATAAGAATTGAATGTGTTCTTTCTATACTCAATCAACCCTCTGACCCCTGACCCACATAGCTGTGTGACTGGATCAAATATCCCACTAAGCACTTTCTAACTTTGCAATCTGGCAGGACCAATATGAAATATGCAGCACTTAACCTCATGTATAAAACCCCTATTGTCCTATAGATTATAAGCTTGCAAGCAGGGCCCTGTCACCTATATGTCTGTCCATAATACTCAGTCTCATTTTATTACTGCATTCACAATTTTAAAGCGCTATGGAACATGTTGGCGCAATATAAATGAATGTAAATAATGATAATAACAACTATAGTTTATGGCACACTCCCACATGCTGGAATATTTCAGAAATTTCTTAGACAAGAAGGACTAGTTAGGGACACAACAAGAGCATTATAAATTGATAAAGAAAAATCACATATATTAAAACAATACCTTTGAAATCAGAGTAACTAGCTACATAGAATAAGTCATTAATAAATACTAGTGTCACAAGGAAGATCTAGAGATAATTAACCTAATATAATCAAGTTTCCTTTGTATATGTCCAGAAAATCACAGTATTTGAAAAGTATTTCAGATTTTTGTTCCTGTTCTAATTCCTGTTTAAGAAATTGTTTACATTTGTATTTCTGTATGTCAATTTCTTATTCTTTTTTATACAATGAACGTTGTGACAAATAGACTTGGTGTTATAAATACTACATAACTAAATACAGGAGATTGTGTAGTATACAATATCTCTGATTAATTAAGATTGTGTTTGTGTTGTTAGATATGTCAGAGAGTAACTGAACACTACCTAAAGAGTGTCAACTCTTGAACCAAATCTTGGTGGTGGCAGAACTGGGATTATACTATTTTAGGATAGATCATGTGTATCATACACCGGAATGATCGGCGGGTTCATGAGTACTTAACTGGATCTTCCCCTGCCCAGTCTCCTGCTGCAGCCTCTTGCGGTCGCCATCTTTGATTTGGCTCTGCACATGTGTAGATCCATCTTTTATCTATTTCCTTTCCTTCCCACTGGACAGTGCCCTCCAATGGGCAGTGTATATATATATATTACACCTGCCTGCTCTCTTTCTCTGCCAGATCTTGTCTATTTCACCGTGTGTAGACGTGACTTTCCCTGGCTCCTGTCTCCGTTACCTGCTTGCTACCTGGACCCTGGTGTACACCTGACGCAAAACATCGCACTTTCGGATACAGTCTTCTTCTGCTGCTACCTGGTCCCGGGTGTATACCTGCCACAGTACATCGCACCTTCGGATCTAGTCTCCTGCTGCCACTACCTGGACCCTGGTGTATACCTGCTGCAGAACATCGCACCAACTGATCCAGCTTCCTGACACCGGTACTTGGATCTTGGTCTATACCTGCCACAGAACATTGCACCTTCTGATCCAGTCTCCTCCTGCTGCCGCCTGGACCCTGGTATATACCTGCCACAGAACATCGCAGGGCTAAGCCCAAACTCCCTTGCGGGGGTAACTGGTGAAAACCTTCTGTCACGTTATAATTCGCAGTTCATTCTAGGTGGTGCTGAACCTAGCAGGCTCTAAGGAATCCACAGATACCTGATGACTGTGACAGTAAGATCTGGCCAAACATACAGATCCCTCAGGAGAGCCATCAGTGAAAGTGTTGCTTCAACATTTGGTCGGAAGGGTGGATCAACACCAGCTCCAATTGCTTCAATGTCTCCAAACTCTGGCTACCCATTTAGATACACTTCAAGCATCATTACCTAATCTTCCGCTGTCACCGACACCTGCTACCCGCAGAAGCACCACAGGTTGCGTCCACTTACAACTACCTAGCCCCCTAAGTTTGATGCCGACCGCAAGTCATGTCAAGGCTACTTGAACCAATGCTCCATCTGGTTTGAGATACTGCCTCAAAATTTTCATTCTGACAGGTCAAAAGTGACTTATATCATTTCTCTACTTTCTGGTCACGAGCTGGCTTGGGCTTCTCCTCTGTGGGAACAGGGTGATCCCTTCCTACAGGATAGTGCTGCTTTCATCTCAGCATTTTGCAAAATCTTCGATGTGCCAGATCGGGTGTCATCCTCATCCTCTAACACCCTTAGGCTGCCTCAGGGACTACCATCTTCTTTGGTGCTACCTCAGCAATCCAGTGAACCTTCATTTTTGGGAAAGATCAGCCGGGAAAGAACAATTTTGCTGATCTACCTTCAAATTGACCCCTTGTTTCCAGCCACTTAGTTCTCCGGGTGAACCTATGCAGATCGGCCGTTCTTGGCTTACTCCTGAGGAACGACAAAATGGGATCAAGAATAACCTCTGTATTCATTGCACAGAACCTGGGCATCTCCTTAACTCGTGCCTCAAGCTCCAGGGAAATGCCAAGACCTAGCCTACTCCAGGAAAGTCAGACTGGGGTAATCTATACCCTCTCCTTGTTCCAAAAATTCTTCTATATGTTCTATTCCCATTTCGCTACTCTGCCCTTCAGGACAATTTACCTCCTCCGCCTTCCTGGATTCTGGGGTGGCCGAGAATTTAATTTCTATGTCTCTGGTTAAGCGGTGGGCCTTGCCTATCACTCCTTTGCCAGTACCAGTTGTTATCTCTGCTATTGATGGGACTTGTATTACCATCATTCAACTGTGGATCACTCCTCTTTCCCTGCAAATTGGGGCTTTACTCTTTGAGTTGATCTCTTATTTAGTACTACCGCAGATTTCAAGTCCTATAATCCTGGGTTTCCCTTGGCTCCAGCAACATTCGCCTCAAGTGGATTGGTCATACTTCCTGAATTCTGTCCTGTTTGACTTGGAGAGGCCGCTGCCTTGCCGAAGTTAAGCCATTGCAGTCTGTGACTTCTACTGCTGAGGTATCCCAACCATCTATTCCTCCTCAATACTCCTTGTTTTCAAATGTTTTCGACACAGTGCGTTCTGAGTCACTTCCTCATCGATCATGGGTCTGTCCCATAGACCTCCAACCAGGCAAAGTACTTCCCAGTGGCCGCATATATCCTTTGTCTGTTCCTGAGACACAAGCTATGTATGATTATATTAAAGGGAACTTTCTTCGTGGTTTCATCTGACCCTCCACTTCTCCTGCTGTCGCAGGCTTCTTTTTTGTGAAGAAGAAAGACGGAACCTTACTCCAATGCATCAATTATAGGGGGCTGAAATCGATTACCATAAAAAATGATACCTCATTCCTTTGGTTCCGAACTTTCAATTGGATTAAAGGTGCTCGGGACTTCTCTAAATAAGATTTACGAGGAGCCTATAATCTGATTTGGATTCGTAGTGGAGACAAATAGAAGACTGCCTTTAATACCAGCGACAGTCACTATGAATAGCTCTGCAATGCCTTTGCAATCCTCCAAATATATGTAAACTAAGGGCTTGATTCATTAAAGAACTTAAATTAAGAAGTTTCTTATTTAAGACTCCTGGACAAAACTATGTTACAATGCAAGGGGTGAAAAATAGTTTTCTGTTTTGCACATAAGTTAAATACTGACTGTTTTTTCATGTAGCACACAAATATCAACTTTAAATTTCAGTGTACAAATAAGCTATCAAGTATTATAGGAATCTCCTCCAAGAAGCTACATCCCTGGTGTCAGGCGCCGTCCCGCACGCTCACCGGGTGCCGGACGCCCTCTCTTTAGCCGGCTCGTCCCGTTGTCTAGCAACAGGACGTCACCTTCGGCCAGGAGAGGAAGGCTAGACAACGGAGACGCCAGGCGGCACTTCCTGTCGGCGGTCAGACCAGCTGACCGCTGACCTCAACGTCCACCAATGAAGGAAGGGGGACCAGTATTTATACCAGACTCTGACACCAGTAGGGTGCCAGAGTATCTAGTCTCCTAGTCTAGTCTCCAGTCTCTTGGCTCCTGTTTACCCCTGTGTATACTTACCTGTTTCCTCGGATTTGACCCTGCTTGCCTGATCACTCTATTCGGATCTCCCTTGTTCTCGTTCAGATCTCCTGGTTTGACCCCTGGCTCCCTGACTACTCTCCTGCCTGACCCCTCGGTACCTTCTAGCCCGCTCGGTTTGACCCCGGATTGTTCGACTACGATTATTCACCAGACCTCGCTGGTAGCTACCTGGGAGGGCCGCGACCGACACGTCTCAGCAGCCAAGTCCAAAACTCCTTGCGGGGTTCCCTGGTGAAAACCTGAGGCGTGGTTAGACTCTGCGCCTCCCAACGTAGCAGCGCTGATACCAGCAGGTGAGGACTTCCAACTACCCAGTTCATGACACCTGTGCTTTTTTTTTCACATAAATATCTTCCAGTTGAGAAAAATTATACCATCGGGGACAAAGAACTTTTTGCCATGAAATTGTCCCTTTCAGAATGGAGAAATCTCTTGGAGGAATCCAGGTTTCCAGTCGCTATCTTCACCAACCATAAAAATCTTTTATATCTCCAATCTGCCCAGTGCCTGGTCCATGTCCTTTTCTCGTTTCGATCTTCGAATCGCTTTCAGATGGGGACTTAAGAACAAGATGGCAGATGCTCTTTCTCTGGCTTTTTTCCAGGAACAGGATTTGAAGACCTTCTTGACCATCCCATTTTTGACCCCCAAGTGTCTTCTTTCAGACGTCGCCATCACCACAGCCGTACCATGCTTACCGTTTCGCTGGTCGTGCCAGAGCTTTTAAGACCACTGAACTTATCTCCGGAAAGCATTGGACTCTCTATCCAGATGTGAAACAGTTTGTGGCTGCTTGTGACATCTGCACCCAGCACAAAACTTCTTGGCAAACCATATTTGGACCTCTTCTACCTCTTCCACTTCCTACAAAGCTGTGGACACTGATCTTCCCAACAGCAAGAAATTTTATACCCTTATTATATTATTATTATCCTTTATTTATAGAGGCGCCACAAGATTTCCACAGCACCATACAAGTACAAACAAAACAGGGTGAAACAGTACAGAACAATAAACGTATACCAAGACTCTAAATGCTCCAAGCATAGCTAGTACAGAGAAGATGGAGCAGGAAAATAGGTATAGAGACAAGAGAGAAGAGGGAGGGCAAACAGACAGCAGACACAATGAGGAGTCAGTGTAGGGGATCAAGTGCAAGTGGAGCTAGCAATGGGATGAGGGAAGAGAGGTGAGGAGATCAAGTCTGGAGAGATGGCTAGGTGGATGGCTGGTAGGCGCTTAGGAACAGATGAGTTCTAAGTGCCCATTCGAAAGTGCACAGATTAGGGAACAGTCAGATAGAAGGTGGGAGGTCAGTCCTGTGGAGGGGGCAGCCCGGGAGAATTCTTGCAGTCAGAGGTGAGGCGATGGTCATTGGCTGATCGCAGGGAACAGGAGGGAGTGTGAATGGATAGGAGGTTGAAGATATATGGGGCAGTGGAGTGGGAGAGGGCCTTGTAGGAGAGGGTGGGAAGTTTGAAGAGGATTCTGTAGAGGAAAGGGAGCCAGTGTAAGGCCAGGCATGGGGGAGAGGCAAAGGAAGAGCAGTGTGAAAGGAAAATAAGTCTTGCAGCCATCTTGAGTATAGAATGAAGGGTGGTGAGGTCAGAGCGTGGCAGACCAGTGAGAAGATTACAGTAATCAAGACGGAAAAAAATGAGTGCATGGATAATAATTTTGGTGGAGTCCTGAGATGTTTCCTCGGATTTGACCCTCCAGTCCACTCTTGAGTGGGCTGGAGGGCAGCGCCCCCTCTGGAGCGGACTTTAAGGGCAGCTGAAGACTCGGGAGTAGAGGCAGCGGCTGAAGACTCGGGAGTACAGGCAGCGGCTGAATACTCGGGAGTACAGGCAGCGGCTGAAGACTCTGTGTCACACGCCGGTCCTATAGTCAGGTCCCGGCTCTGTGACTTTCCCTTTAAGAACCATGATTCTGCTTGCTTCTCTTTCAGAGACATTACTTTCACAGGTGCTCCTAGCTACTGTGATCTGGACCACTCCCTAAATCTCATTGGTCCTGGAGCACTATATGAACCTCCCAAGGTTATGGGCTCATTGCCTGATCTTCGTGTTACTCAGTCTACCTTGGTCTAGGCTATATCTGCTACTGCTGTTACCTGTGTGCTGGACTTCTACATCTACAACCACCATACCTGGTACTTGTAGTTCCACACTGCTTACTGAATCTCCTACTACTGTTACCTGTGTGCTGGACTTCTACATCTACAAACCACCATACCTGGTACTTGTAGTTCCACACTGCTTACTGAATATCCTATGGCTGTTACCTGTGTACTGGACTTCTACTTCTGCCCACTGAACTGGCTCATGAGTTGCCTATTACATCTGCACTCATATTGATTGGCTCAACTACCTCTCTGCTCGGCTGCCTGTATTCTTTACTGAACTTCAATCAAATTACCTTGTCATCTGTGGTTCTATGTTTGGCACGGCTATTATTATTACTCTGCTAATTATTCGTTGCTGGACTGTTATTAAGAATATATTGCCAAGCTAGTAGCCAGTTCAGTTATTCAAGTTGTGTGCGTTATCTTCATGCCGTTATTATTGGTTACCAACTGAACTTCTTTCGTGATTTCATTGTATTTTGTGAACTGCCGTGTACTCAGCTTGCTGAGTTGTACATATCTTATACTGTTGCTGTTATAACATCTTTCAATATACTATATTGCAACACTACTTTCATCTTCTGTGTTTTGTTCAACCTCCACCATCCACTACTATAACATCTAAGTAGTGGCAAAAGGGATCCATAAATACCCTGAGCCGTGACACTCGGGAGTACAGGCAGCGGCTGAAGACTCGGGAGTACAGGCAGTGGCTGAAGACTCGAGAGTACAGGCAGCGGCTGAAGACTCGAGAGTACAGGCAGCGGCTGAAGACTTAGAACCGGACACAGCGGCTGAAGACTTAGGACCGGACACAGCGGCTGAAGCCTTAGGACCGGACACAACGGATGAAGCCTTAGGACCGGACACAGCGGACTCGGGACCGGACACAGTGGCAGGAGACTCAAGACCGGACACAGTGGCAGGAGACTTAGTGCTGGGGGCAGCTGGAACTGGCACCGCAGGACAGGCGGCAACTGGAACTGGCACCGCAGGACAGGCGGCAACTGGAACTGGCACCCCAGGACAAGCAGCTGGAACTGGCAGATTAGGCCCCATCCCAGGGAACGGATTAGGTTGAAGTAAAGCAAAGCAGGTGACGTGCAGAACAATCCAGGGTCTGGAGAGGAGCACACTGAAGGCTGCTCCATAGGATGTTGTGTTCTGCGGAGCGGACAGCCTTGTAAGAAATGTTCGCCACTGGCGCAGTAGAGGCATATTTTACTAATCCTTCTGCACCATCGTTCCTCCTCAGTGAGATGGGGACGCAGGTAGCTTGGTCATTTAGAATCCCTAATGGTAGGGACCGCTGGCATTACCATGGATGCAGCACCAATGTCAGAAAAAGTTCTGGGAGGATTCTCTGCGGTCTGCATGCTCTCATTAAAGGAGTTTGTTGCTTTAGATTCCGAATTAGTGTTGAAACTACTTAACACCACAGCAGGAAGGGTTTTAAGCAGTTTTTGATAACTCAAATCCACGGATAAGAACAGGTTCCAAAGAGACTGTATAGTAAAATGTCAGGAACAGGTATTATAAGTTTACCCCAGTCCAGAAGGCACAAGGCTGTCCAGGGAAGCAGACAGAGTCCAGGGATCAAGCAGAGATCAGATAAACAAAATCCAAATAGCCAGGCAGAGATCAAAGTCACAAGCGAATAAGCGAGGTCCAGAAGTCAAGCCAAAGGTCAGGGCAAGAGACAAATGAGCAGGGTCCAGGAATCAAGCCGAGGGTCACAACAGAAGATCAAGCAATGGAGCAAACACAGGAACAGGACAGCAGCAGCCAGGAATAAATGGATGAACTGCACAGAGCAAAACTTGAGGCAGGTATTTGAAGCAGTGCGACAGGTGCAGTTCTAATTAGGTATCAAACAAGGAGATTAACTCCTTCAGGCATGTTGCAGAGTTCAGGAGCAACATGCTGCCAGATACAAAACACTGCTGCCAGATACAAAACATAGGCAGTCACAACACACTACATGTATTATTAAAATTCCATATTTGGATGGAGCTTTTCTTTCAATTGAAATGTATTCAACTTAACAGGTGAAAAGGAGAAATCCACTGTAACTGGGTATAAGTGGTCTCATCCACACAGACATGGGGTTTTCACTGTAAAGGCAGTCTGTGGAATTCACTTACTCCATTTAACTGGATTCAAAAATGGAGAGTGCACCTTCTAATTACAATTAGATAATAATATAGTTACACTAGAGGTGACTGCTTCAGTAAATGAATAAGGTTGTTATATATGAAAAATAAGGATTTTTTTCTGTCTGAACTAGGAAATAAAATATTCACAATTTATGTTTTATTTATTTTATAAAAAAGAAGCAATGTTTAATTATTCCCCCTTAAACATATAATGATGATGTGCTAGTCCTTTTCTCTGAGTAGCAGAATAGTGGTGGTACTACCATTATCAATATAAGTACCTATGTCGCATGAAATGTCAAAATACAGTATATTGGAAGCAGATGTCTATGGAGGTTATGAGAACAGATGGGTCTGTGGTGGTGGAAGTAGTGTGAACAAAATGCATGAAGTTGTCATAAGTCGAGGTAGATAATAGATGGTAAGTTTACTGTCTGGTGAGAGGAAACGAATCAAAGAGACTTAGAAATGCATTTTCGGCAAACATGAGACAGGGAACTATCTTAAACTTATCGGCCTGTGTGTGCAGTCAAATTTCAATTACACTGACAGGTCTCTATGTGGTCCATAAGCTGGAACTTTTCCAATTTGACCACCCATATGAGTGGTCAAATTAGACAGTGATTCTATCACTTGGCACCTGTATGAACCTGTGTGTTGCCGGTTTCCACCCAAAGCTGAATTTACTGTAATACTGAATGTTACAGTGTTCCTCTAATCCAGCAGGCCCATCATGCCTGTAACAGACCAGTAATGCGCTCCTTGTTCCTAGTACCACTTGACTGTTTCAGATAACTGTGCTGTTATTACCACTCTCCTTGACCTCCCAATTCATGTGAATGGGACGTTCATAGATGAGAAGAATCAACAGCATCATTATTAGTTAGCAAAAAAAGGTCTGGGAACAAATCAGATTGGGGTTGGACAATGGAACCTAAATAAGAATCATTCAGTATTATAATGTAACACAGGGAACTCCCGCACAAGACTGAATTAATTATCCTTTAAGAGTAATTTATTAACTGCAGAAGTATTAATTTCCAGCAAAAATGTTCTTTTGTGATGTCACGCGCCCAGTATTTCTGATTTATCTGGTTTTACAGGGAAGATCATGAATTTGGCCACCACGACAGAGGTGTGTGTGGGCCGCAAAAGTTTTTGAGATGGGATTAGCACTGCGGGTCATGAGTTCGATTCCCGACCGATCTGTCTGGAGTTTGTATGTTCTCCATGTGTTTGTGTGGGCTTCCTCCGGTTTATTCCTATACTCCAAAAACATACTACTAGCTTAATTGACTGCTATCAAATTGACCTTAGTATCTCTCAGTCTGTGTGTGTGTGTATATGTTATGGAATTTAGACTGTAAGCTCCATTGAGGCAGGAACTGATGTGAGCTCTCTGTACAGCGCTGCGGAATTAGTGGCGCTATATAAATAGTTTCTTATAATGATTATTGAAACGAGATGAAGCAATACAGAGGTCACATTTACAAGGACAGGAAGCTTTTTCCTCCCTGCAAAACACCTTACATTCTCTGCAAACACTGAGAGATGGGGTCTCTTTCGTATATTTATGATGGGATGCATCTGCACCTTACAGTTGCCTTCTGCTGGAAAACTCATTTGTAAGCGCAGCCAATGTAATAAAAAGCTTCAAACACACAAAGTTGACACATAATAGAGGCAGTCCTGAGGTCTCCTTACTGTTATTATTGGTTTAAGACCTAAATGAGGATACACCGGGCAGTATTTTGGAAAAAAACCTTAAAAGATTAAATTAATACAAGGGATGGCCTCAAAGTGGAAGCGGGTTGGATTCCATATGACAATTCTGCTGTTTACTGTTTCCACCATGTGGATTTTCTGGAGCATTCACCAATTTGCAAAACTCAGGTTAAGTTTATGGGGGCATCTCCAAAGACTGTGAAGTCAGTATGCACTTTAAGATGCGCTTGACGGAAAAATTAGGAACACTTGCACTCATAAAGAAGCATTGTGGAAGATTTTGTGTTTACGTTCTTGCATTATTATGAATGTATTATTATATACATATGTTTGCTTTGTCTCTCTTATTGTACAGTGCTTTATAAAGAGTAATAAAAAAACAATAAATACATATATTCACTGTATACTGAAAATATACATCTACTCCATTATATTGTCAGTCATGGGAACCTTATTTTTAGGTGTTACAATGGAATAGCTGTTAAAAAGCGAAGTGGTATCCAAACTTTTCATATGAAGGGGGTAAGTGTTTATAGGGTGTGGGACTCCTATTGGTGCAGTGCATCGGTGCCCATGGAGATAATGGGGCAAGCTGCATGGAGAACTAGCGAGCTGTGGGCCCCGGTTCCCTCATCCCCGTTTCCCTGCACCAAGGCCCACAGTTCGCTAGATCCAGCTCTGGGTGCATTCTATCGTGTAAACAAAGCCAATAATCCTTATGACCATTTCAGTCTCCAAATCATGTATGGCTGCTGTACAGCGAAAGGTTACTCTCCAAATATACACTTCAAATGGGATAAGACCAACATGTGCAAAGGTAAAAGTACAAAACAGATATGAAAAAAATGCTAGACAAGGCTTCACTTGTGAAAACATTCTTTGACGTCTGGTTGACCTTATGCAGTTGCAGTCCCTGCAGACTAAGCAGTTTTTTTCCAGCCTTTCCAACACAAACTATTATATCTATTATATGACTGAATTGTTACAGGGATAAAAATCTTTTAAAAATTCTCTACACCTTAACTTATCAAAAATCATTGATGTATGGCGCGTATTTGGGGAGGGCGGAAACCTATCTCAGTTTTGAGAACATTATATTATTTCATTGGACCTTTTTGATAAGATATTACTAAGAGATGCTGCCATGTTTGGTAGTGTGTTAAATAGGCTAATTGTCAATACTGAGTTGTTCTTTATGTATTGTGAAAAATAAGGCGTTTAAATAAAAACAAAATGGATTTCAGTAGTTCTGCAGCTGAATAAATGACATAGTAACATAACTTTACTTTATGTAGGATTGGTATAGCTGCACTAAGTGTTCCATGCATAACAGGTATCCAGAAACCCGTGGCTTAGTGGTTAGCCCTTCTGCCTCACAGCACTGGGGTTATGAGTTCAATTTCCAACCATGTCCTTATCTGTGTGGAGTTTGTATGTTCTCCCCGTGTTTGCGTGGGTTTCCTCCGGGTTGTCTGGTTTCCTCCCACACTCCAAAAACATACTAGTAGGTTAAATGACTGCTATTAACTTGACCCTAGTCTCTCTCTGTCTGTGTGTGTGTTAGGGAATTTAGACTGTAAGGGACTGATGTGAATAAGTTCTCTGTACAGCGCTGCGGAATTAGTGGCGCTATATAAATAAATGATAAAAATGATGATGATGAAGTTCTCAAAACCAGGAAGAAAAAAATAGCTGCTGTTGTCATATACACCCGTATGACCATAGTCTCTATAAAGAGAAATTTAAATAATTTAACTAGGAAAGGAATGCGAGGGACAATGTAAAGAAATACATGGGAATGTTTTAAAGTAAATTAGTAGATTTTAAGCGTGGTGCTCCAAGTTTCAGGAAAAAAAGTCAATCAAGGAAACCTAACTTGCTAACAGTCTGGATAATATATCCTGTACCTGTTTAATTACAGTTACAGGAAACATGCAGCATAATATTAGTGATGAGGTTACTGGTTTCATTTCTTAAATACGTAACGTTCTCAACATTTCCATCTCTATTTCTGCACCCACTACTGCCTTATTCAACTCCCTACGGTATAGGAAACTATTATTGGGAAGAGAGGAATATAACCAGCCCAGCTGAAACTGCAATAACAAAGCAAGGAAGCCAGGGGCCTACTGAGATATTATCAGCAGTAGTCTCACTCCCACAGGGGTGGGGACCCTGGGGGGAGCTTTTAGGTGAAGACTAAACAAACCATACAATAACCTTGTCACATGGGTTATTCATGTGTGCACATACATTGCAATGCTTATATATTTATAAATAGTTACATTTTACAAATATGTTTACTATATAGAATGCATTCTTTTTAGTTATTTTACAATAAAGAGTAAACATATTAATATTCTGTAATGTAGAGTGTTTTGTCATTTTTTGTGTGTGGAATTTTAATGTTTCTTTGAACAAACCACTTGAAGACACAGCAGTTAAGCTGCATAATTTAGCACAGGGTGGGGGAGGGTACAGGGTATAGCATGCTATGGTATGTTTGCAGTCAGGATGGGTGTGGAGGCTTTTGCTAACTGCCCCCTCCCCAAGGTATGTAATATAGTCATTTAATTGAGGAGAGAGTCTGCCGAGTTTGTGTTTATAAAGTCTCCTCTTTCCAAGCTTTGGTGCTGACAGTAGCTTGTTTCCTGTCATTCCTTAACCCTTCTCTCTCTCCCTGTGACAATAACAATCTGTGGGTGCACACTGCAATTAACAATGAGACTGACAAGGCTATTGGCTGTGTCAGAATGCCATTGAATGTCTGTGTACAAATGGTATACACTGTAGTGTCTACAGATAGCATCTAAGAATTTGATTTTGGGGCCATTAATGGTAGGATGCAGTTTTACAAGATTACTAAAGCAACAGGCCCAGATTTAAATGTTTTGCATCCCTTGGCACCAAGTTCTGCACTGCCCCATCCTCATTGCAGAGTTCTATAGTACCCCCATATGTCCAGTCGGACACTTGACAATTAATGGGAATCCGTTTCCCTGTCACACGAGCATTTGGAGTAATTTAGCACTAAAAATATTTTTATATTTTGAATGCTTTTGAGTGACATGGAAACAATGTTTCTAATTGATTGACACTATTGGAGCTTCTGGCAGCTTTAGGTATTAGAAATGTACCAATATTAATAAAAAAACAAACTTATACAAACTTTTCTGAACATGGCAATTTTAGCCCAAAGAAATGTGGTTCTCACAGCTGCCACATGTGAGGCTATGGATTGCAAGCTTGTGAGCTATCATTTATTTAGTACATTCTACAAATGACAGCGAGAATCTGATTGGTTGCTATGGGCAACATCTCCACTTTTGCAACCCCGCAGTTTAGTAAATATACCCCTCAGTCTTGTATTATTACTGTGTGTTCGCAATTGTAAAGTGCTGCAGAGTGTACAGGTGCTATATAAATAAGTGTTAATAAATAATAGTATTCCCAAGTAACAATGTTTTCCATTGAAAATTGTGTTACAAATGAGTTTGTTACAGCTTTTGACCATTGTGCCTTTTTGACAGGAGTGGCATTCATAAACAATACTATGTCACTAATATTGATTGACATGCACCTCAATCACGTGTTTAGCTAACATACATAACAATGTATATTTAGGGTTAACTATCTAATATATATAAGCCTAGTGGCGTGTGTTAGTGTGTGTGTGGAAAAAACTATTTTCTCAGAAAGGGCTCATCCAATTGACCTGAAATTTTCTATACTGACATTATTTGACAAAAAAATTATAATGGTGAAGTCAGTTAACTTTCATCATCCCCCTTCCCCCCGTGGGAGGGGTAGTAAAGGCTAAATTTACCAGTTGAGGGCTCAAACTCTTGACCGTGTGAGTATTTATTTACCAGAGCCTGTGTTTGGTCATGGACAATTGTATGTCGCATTTTCACGAGTACGGAGAAGCAGTGATGTGAAAGTGCAGGTTATGAATACTGCCCTTCAAGGAAGACTGATTGAGCACAGCGATAAGGTGTTTAGCAGAAATGTTGTGTATCGAGAGGTTTTAGAACAGTAAGACTATGGAGATTAAGGATGTGGCGATGAAGATGAAGGATGAGGTGATGGAGAAGAATGATGAGGTGGTGACATGTGGACAAAACCACGTTAAAAAAGGGCGCTTACGTAGGGAAGTAACGCTCTTCCACTGAGGCCTGGCCTAGCCCCAAATGCATGACAAGAACCCTTTTAACACCTTAAGTAGCTTGATTTGACTAGAATGCATGAGTATCATGCACAAGTTAACTTGTTTATCATACTTGGCAACTTTTCATAGTGAAATCCGGGAAATCCCAGACAGGGGACATGTCTGGTGGGCGGGGCGCTGTCAATTGCGTCATTTTGACCCTGCCCCCTGGACAGGACTGTCATTTTGTCTCAGGGGGGACCAAATAACACGATACTCCGCGAATCGCGTCATTTTGGCTAGCAAATTGCAGTATGCCGGAGACTTGCCTGCTCTCCCGGGAGTCCAGGAGACCTACCTGGATTTCGGAAGTCTCCCGAACATTCCGTGAGAGTTGGCAAGTATGCTATTTATAATATATGCATAACAAATTAATAATATATGATTCATACATAATATAAACAAGTAACTAGATACATGTGTCTTTTTAAACAGATACATTGTCCAAAACATGTAAATTTAAATAGAAGTATATAAACAAACATGGTGTCATGGTCTTCGCAATGTTTTAGGGGCATATTCAATTAGCCACATTACTCGCAAAAGTAACACGGCATTAAAAGTATTACCGCTATTACGGTAATTCTAACCCGGATTCCAGCTCTCAGCTCCCTGAGCTGCGAGCTGAAAGCCGGCGTTAAAGGTACATAATAACGGTAATTACGCGCACTATTACCGTAATAACGGTAATAGTGCGCATGCCGCGTTACTTTTAACAGTAACGCGGCCAATTAAATATGCCCCTTAAAGGTCAAAGTAAAAGTAATGCAAATACATTAAAACATTATAAAACAGCTTAACTGTCAGGATGTTGGTTGTTTTATCTTCTTCCATTCGTGAATTATCTGAAACTTGGTGGTTTTCATCCTTATTGTTTGCAGAAGCTTGATTCACACTTTTGCACAGTGGTACAAGGCTATTTCGCACAGAGCACTTTACATATTTAAATAGCATATACATATTATTTTTTTAGAATTTTACTGCACTAGAGGGCACTGTCCTTCATTATATATTATATATTATTATATATATATATATATATATATATATATATATAATGACAGAGCCCTGCAGCTATTACTGTAACTGTAACCTTATGGGACCCAGAAGGCTTCCAATGTGCTGCCAGCTTCCAATCAAGCGTCTCTAAGGTCCCATGTGTCGCGACCATGTTGTTATGGTGCTGGTCATGTGACAGGCAGGTTGTGCTGCTGTCAGGGTGCCATGTTGTCATTTCTCAAGTCAGATGACTGCATGCACCAACCCACCACTGATATACAGTTCTACTACTTAATATAGTTCCTATAAATTAGTTTTTTACAGTACAGTAAAAGTTACAGTACAAACTACAGTACAGCTGATCTTCTGACCTGCAGTAACTGGGAATACTCAGTTCAAAGCTTACCACCGACAAGAAAACCACCACAGTAAAACAGGTGAAGTTCTAACTCTACCCATAGTAATTTTAAAGCATCTCGGAGGGAAAATAAACAGGGGCACACATTTCTTCTACAGTCAGAGGCTGGCGGACAGAGCCAAGGGAACTCCGAATCTTTGATATTAACCACCATAATAACTCTTTGATACAAATCTACGTGTGACTCAGTCATGGAGTACATACCATTAAACCTTTGCTTGAAGTTTTGGAAGTAAATATACTCATCTTTCAACGAGAGGTGGGCCCAAAATTTGCCAAGAGGCCCATAATGATTATCCCCTTGGGGTAACTTGCCCAATGCTAACCTATCCTTTTCCCATTATTTTATATCATATATTATCTGCAGCAATCTCCAACCCACACCTTACCCTATTCCTTGCTATTGCATTAACAAGGGTCTGATTTGAGTAAGGAAAATGTGTCCAACAAAAAATAAAACAAACATGCACTGGACACTTATTAGAGTGCCCCAATACTCCCTCTATCACCAAATCAGACCTTCATAGCAGCAAAGTGTGGGTGTGACATGTGTTGGTGAAGTCACATTTTGTGGCCTGTGAATTTACGTCTGGAATTGCTCATTTACCCCGATAACATTCCTCTGAACATTGGTTTTGAATCAGAACGCAGCCATGTCCCTTCCAAAAGTGGGCACGGCCACATTATGTTCTGCCTTCTGAAGCTGCCCCCAAACTTCCACTAATTCCCTAAATACTCCGCCCACCTGTGCAGAACATTAGTGAGAGGGACATACCGCCCACAAATCGAGGTCAAAGACCTAACACTCGGGACAATCCCCTAGAATCGGGACTGTCCCACCTAAATCGGGAAAGTTGGGAGTATGTGATATTGTCATGGTCCCCAAAAGCACATAAGCCTAATTAAGTTTCAATGCCAACTTCAGAGGGCCCAGCTATGCAACCCCAACACTAACACTATTCTTCAACCAGATGCCTCATGTTGTTCGGTATTACACAAGGCACCTAGAAATGTAAAGAATTAACCACCTATTGATGGTGACTGCAGGGCCATCTT
Organism: Mixophyes fleayi; assembly: GCF_038048845.1. Classification (NCBI taxonomy): domain Eukaryota; kingdom Metazoa; phylum Chordata; class Amphibia; order Anura; family Limnodynastidae; genus Mixophyes; species Mixophyes fleayi. The sequence continues at coordinate 386,225,212 of NC_134402.1, read as the reverse complement.
AACAACATTATGGGCCCCCGGGCAAAGCAGTGCACCGGGGCCCCTACACATATATATATATAGATATATATATATATGGATATATAGATACAGATATAGATATATAGAGATAGATGGATGTACTTGCTTAGTGACCCTTGAAGGGTTTTTTTGCAGGTTGTTTTTTTTTGCAGGATTATGTATTCTAATTAAGAGCCCTGCCTATGGGGCCCCCTTGCCCGTGGGGTCCCCAGGCACCTGCCCATCGTGCCCAATGGAAAAGATGGCCCTGGGTGACTGGAGACAGAAGTAACGTCACTGTTAATTAAGCACATGTGATGTGAACAAATTAAAATGTATATGCTGACATTGGCATCATGTTCTGGGTACTGCTCTATATAGAAGATTTCTAGTGCGTTATAAATTATTATACTGTATGTACTGAGGTGATATAGCAAAGCTCGTATAGGAAAAGGAACATAAAGGCCAAATAATAATGTTTTGATGTAATGACCAATATTAGAACCAGCATGTGCTGTAAGCTGGGAGCCTACAGTTAAGGTAATATATAAAAGTATAAGCACGTATCCTGCTGCTACAACGCTGAGCCCTGCACCGGGGACGGGGCTGTGCTATGTACAACACACGTTCTATACACACTGACTGCCAGAGCACAGACAGCACATTGCTGTGTAGTCAGGGCACTCCCAGAACCCACTGGGTGCTAATCCTGCGTGATAAATCCTGCGTGTGTACTGTGGATCCAGGCCACACTTTCTGCCTGCCCGGCCCCCTCCTGCGAGCTATCTCCCGGCGGAGGGGGGCGTGCTGCGCGCTACACGGAACAGCCAGTTGTTTAAAAATCCTTCCAGAACGGTTTCAAATCCCCCCTCCTCCCCCCCAGCTCCGAGGAAAGGAGGAGGAGGCAGCAGCACTGTGTGCGCCGCTCCGAGCCCGTCCTGCTGAGGAAGGAGGAGGGAGCACACGAGAAAGGGGGGAGGAGGGGAAGGAGGGGAAGGAGGGGAAGAACTTGTCCATCAAACTGGTTGCTGTGGCGAGGGGGCGGGACCAAGCGTCGGGTGGGCCTATCAGGGTGGGCGCTGCTGGTGTCGCCATGGTGACGGGGTTGTTCCTGGGGAGGCTGTGATCGGTTGACAGGTGTGTGACAATCGGAGCTTTCTGCAAGCATGTACGCCAAAGGCAAGAGTAACAGCGTACCGTCCGACAGCCAGGCCAGGGAGAAGTAAGTGTCACTCACCCCGGGGACGTGTGCGAGGGGCTGCGGGGTGGACAGGCCGGGGGCTGCAAACTTCCTCCCCATGCGTGTGTGAGAGGGGAGGGAGAGACACCGGTGCTGGGTGAAAGTAAGTTTGGGGCACAGAGGTGGTTATGTGGAGGGTGGCCTGTGACCCATGTACCGGGCAGGAGTTCTCCATCATGCAGCCAGCTCTCTGTAACATTGTGTGTAAGGTGCAGATCTCTGGGAATGTAGGACATCATCATGCAGGACACTCCTGAGCATTGCACACTGTTGTGTCCTGCAATACCCAGCAGCACCTCTCCCTAACTCTGTCTCCCTGCACACCAAGTGCAAACTTTCCCTGGCTGTGCCTGCTGCTGTCCCCCCGGCTCTCTGGCTACTTATATGGGCACTCAGGTGCAGCTCCCCCCGGGGCACAGGAGCTGCACATCATCCAGGGCAGTGTGATCATGGACCCGGCTCTGGCTAGTGGCATGTTGTCCCCCCTGTCTGCTGCAGCCTTCCCGGGGTGGAGATAGGATCAGGCTGGTGCTTTGTTCGTTCGTACGTGCGATGCTTGGAGGGAAAGGAATGGGAGCAGGAGAGAAAGCTTTGCTGCCTTAGCAAAAATAGCTGCTCAGTCTGCTCTGATAGTGGGAAGATTGTTACACTACCTGCAGCCAATAAGTAGCTGTCAGCTGCAAAACTTCACTGCATCCTCTGTGTTGTATAATATAATGTTTATCAGATTAAACAATAAATTGTTGTTGTTCACAGTAATGCATATTTGACAAACTTTGTTTTGTTTTCCTATATATCTGTGTTTGAATAATTGTTATCTTTTTTACATTTCTCTAGTCAGCAAATTAAGCTTGGTGGCATTTTAAATGAAAACATGCAGAAACATTTTATTAGTCTACACTATATTATTGTTTTTAAGAAAAAGCATTGTTTAGTTATCGTCTTCTGTTTTCTAAATGTTGTAGTGTTGAAAATGTTATATATTTTTGTTTGTTTTAAGTAAATTTAGTACTGATATTGAAGTAATTTAAAAATGCTTTGTGAGCTTTCAGTTTGAGCACAATCTTTAAATTCATTCTATTACAATGATTGTTTACATTGCCAGTGGTTTGAAGGTATCAGCTTTTCTTAAGAAATGCAAGCATGATTCAGCCTATAAGTAATACAGATTCTAACCACACCTGTCCTTTGACCATCTGAATGCTCCAATAAGGCTGTAGTTCCCAAAAAACTAAATTATTGTGAGTGTTGTGACATGGATCAATGATTTAAACATTTGCCTGTGAGCCTCACTGAAAAGCTTCAGGCTCACTTATTTTGGTGCCATTGTGACTTTATTCCATGTGCATTGGGCCCATTTACTGTGATTATTCATACCAAACATTTGTCAGTGGCACTGCTCAAACTTATTTCAACCCATTAGTTTAATGGGTTTATACCACAGAAGTAAGCAACCTGTGGCGGAACTACAAGTCTCGGCGTGATTGAGGGGCCTAGGCATGTAGCGTGTTTTAATTCCACAAGTGCTGTTGCGCCACAGATTGTCTGCCCCTGATGTGCATCATGTGCTGAGTATTCTGGTACTAGCAGTATCTGAGGAGGATATATTGTAACCAGTG